>NC_139925.1:3037336-3094836 GCF_963514095.1 Eutrigla gurnardus
ATTTTGTTGGGGGTGAAATTAACACCATTTATTACTAAGTAGCTGCTGCTGTCACTGCTGGGGGGGGGGGAGAGGGGGGGGAAGACAGGGTGGGGGAGGGTGCTGGCCTCGGCCCCTCAGAACTGATTACCTGCCTCCCGAGTGCGACGCTCTTTTATTTTCATTGAAGTGAAGTCAGAATCGTTGCCACATTAAACAGTAGCTGCCTGACGGGGAACACGTTCCTCCTGTGGTTCCACACAGATCCATCACCACGTCGAGCACAAACAAACTCCGTCCTGAGGCCCCGAATAAGACCTTTAATCTACGACCGCGACACAGAAACAAAGAGTTTATTTTATCATCAAACCGCCGTCTAACGTAGCAGAGTGTGAATGTTTGGCTGAGCTGTATTTTATTGAAACGCTAACAGGGATTAACCCAGAAAATGAAAAACGTTCCATTCCCCGTTAAAGCCCCTCCCCCGGCCCCATCGCAGGCCGGTCAGCGGAGTGGCAACGGGACTCGGCTCGCCACCGCGTTATTGACAAAGTCTCATTTCTTGCTTGGGAGGCAGGTTCGGTGAACTTTGCTTGTAATTACTGTTTTGGGGCTGAGTTTCTCCTTCAGCAAGAAACGGCTTTCTTCTCCGTCGACTTCCATCTGTGGCAACTTAGCGTTCATGAAGTTGTGGGAGACAAATGAAAAGGATTAAAGGTCAACATTCAGTCGAGGCTGAAATATGGCGTATGGGTCAAAGACACCCAAAAACCTACATTTCCCATGGTTCAGTGAGACAGCCGAGCCAATTAGACGGAGCTTCCCCGGCTGTTAAAACTAATGAAATAATCAGGCTTGTTGTTTCAGAGCCACAGAATACATTAAGGGTGAGCTGCTCCTCATTTTCAGTGGAACGCCAATAAAGCTGTTAAAGTTGTAAATTAAGTTAATTAAGTCACTTAGACAACACGTTGTTTCACCATCAAGTGTCACAACAATTAGAGCGAGCTGGAAATGACATACGCAGATAAATGTATAAAATAAACAGTAATTAATTACAACAGTAATATATATTTATTTTTTTTAAATGTGACCGCATATGAGCGAGGGCCCGTCACGTCACTGCTTGCAGTTTTAATTAAGACGACAACTTTGTTCTTGTCATTTTTGTTTTGTTTTATGCGTTTTTAACTTATGGCATATATGCAATGTTGTGTATTGATGATGTGTCGTCTGGTAGGTGGCCAAAGACGTTAGCCGGCATCCTCGCCTTCCTGCCCTGCGCCCCCACCACCTTCGGCTCCGCCCCCAACCACCCGCCCGGTGCCCCTCCCCCCTCCAGCCACAAGGTGAAGAAGGCGTGGCGGAGCTGCGACCGCGCCGGCCGCTGGGCGGAGGAGGACTACACTCAGTGTCCGTACGCCAGCGAGCTGACCCGCGTGCTGCACGAGCTCACGCAGGTACGTTGACCGGCGTTTTATAATCCTAGTTTAATGGTGACTTGTGATGGTTTCATGTTCCCAGAGCAGAAACTCTGATTCCTCCGCAGCCTGCAGGTGTTTGCAGATCTTTATTATTTAAAGTTTCCTTCTACGTTCCTGGATCAGTTTAAAACCCACACCAAGAAACATTTTATAATTTAATATAAAGCTGCTTCATGTGATGACGGACCGTGTGATCATCCAGCACTGAAGGAGTTATGAGGGGGGGGGGGGGGGGGGGTACCCAATTAAAGGGTCTCAAAACAGGGCCTCAGCAGTAAAGTTGTCACTTTCAAAGTTCTCTCATTATTTTCATTCGAAGACACCGGGAGCAAATACCATGATTGGAGGTTTCATTAAACGCACATTTTGACTGTTAACTTAAAATGGGACGATATGAAAAGTTCATTTCGCGATCATCGTGGCCAACGTAATTGCGATTCACGATATGATGCCGATAATCATCATAGATGCTTAAAACACACAGGAATCACTTTACATTTCACTTTTTAGTTTCATTCATGATTTATATTTTATATATTCTAACCTGATAAATGGAAAATCACCAGAATAAATAATCTTATTCTGACTGGTTACCATGACGACCAACACTAGTGTTACTGCCCTATCAATAACAACAAGAGGCCTGATCGCCTCAAAATTTAATTTAACATCTGACCAGGTGTGTGTGTGTGTGTGTGTGTGTGTGTGTGTGTGTGTGTGTGTGTGTGTGTGTGTGTGTGTGTGTGTGTGTGTTAACAGATGACCGTGAACACCACCAACGCTCAGCCTTTGGGCCAGCAGTTAGTGGCCTTCACCAGCAGGGCGGCGCACTTCACCGACGTCATGGACGTCATCTTCGTCACACACCTGGTGGAGAGACTGACGAGGCTGGTGGAGAAACGTAGAGATGTGAGCGCACACACACACACACACACACACACACACACACACACACACACACACACACACACTGGCGAGCTTCATCAGGAAAAATGAGCTGAGAATCAGCAAAGTGGTGTCTTAAAAAAAACAACGACACGGCAGCAGCACGCCGTCGTCTTCCTGGCCTTCGATCGATACCAGACAGCTTAACCCCGTCCGCTTGTCCTCCCGGCCCACGGCGGCGTTGGACCTGAATGGCAATCACGCTTATGAAGACGCATCTCTTTTTTGAAGTGAACTTCTCTCCCCGTCTGTGGCCCGGAGGCAAGTCGGAGGGCTTTTCTTTGCGTCACACTGAAGGTCAGGTGGTGGCGAGGGGGGGAGGGGGGCGTAGAGCTTAGTCAGTGAAAAAGGAATCAATATTCGCTCTCGCTAGTCCAATTACTCCTCGCGGGGTCACACGGGAGGAGATATTATTAGGAGACACTTAAAGTTTTATCATTGCTGAGACAATGCTGATGGGACTGCCCTCCATCAGCCAATAAGGAGGCAACAATGACACGTACAGTAAGTAAATAGAGAACCACCATGATGCCCCATCGGGGCTGCTAATCTAAATTAAATCTCCCTTTAATGAAGGAAGCCACCGCCGCCGCCGCCCTCACAATCCTCCCTGCAGAACATAAGTGTGCCTGTTGAGGATGTGATTGATGTGCATGATGAGTGTGCCACTTCCTGTGTGTGTGTGTGTGTGTGTGTGTGTGTGTGTGTGTGTGTGTGTGTGTGTGCACGCACAGCTGGGCGACTACATATCGGACATCGCCAGCAACATGATGCTGGTGGAGGAGCACATCCTGTGGATGGCGCAGAACGAGGCGAGGGCGTGCACCCGCATCGTGCAGTGCGTGGAGCGCATCGCCGACCTGGCGCTGACCGGAGACCACCAGGTCATCTCTAAGGTGTGCACGTTGACACACACACACACACACTCACACTCGTTATGTGACTGGATGTCCTGCAAGCTTTTTACCTTTTAATTCTTGCAGCTGAGAATGAGGAGAAGTTAATTTGGCTTCCAGCAGATAGAACCAGGCCAGAGACGGATAAATGGATTCCTTTGTTTCTTCTCGCTTCCATCTTTGTTTTTTTTTCTCCCTCTCTGCTGTCACTTTGGATAATTACAACGGCGTATTAGGGCGACTGTAGGGAAACAAAAAGCCGAGAGAGGGCGGCAATATTCAGAGACAACCGGCATCTATGCGAGCTAACCTCCCATGAATGTACACATTTATGTGACAACGCCTCGTTAAGGTCCTTAGGGTGATGATGTTGATGCTTATTGTTGCTTTTATTCATATGAGGACAAACTGTCATCTTATGGGTGTTTATTGATCGGGGCGATTGGGCTAAGATGCTAGCGGTAGCTTTCACTTTCAACATCCGGTGTTTGTGGAACCAAGAAACTTGTTTATGTCAGAAATGTATATATTTATATACTCACAACTTTGCCACTTGTTTTCTCTGAATATTGCCCCCCTCTCTCTGCTCTGTTTTTTCCCCCCTAAAACGCCGTCGTAGATAAAAGCATCCGCTAAATGACTCGTATGTAAATCTCTTTAAACGTTTCCCCTCTCGACCCCGACTCTCCCACTAGGTGTCTGCTAACATCGCGCTGGAGGCCTTCCTGATCCGGCCGGCTAACTTCCTCGGCCTGTCCTGTACGGCGCTCCAGCGGCCGCCCTCGTCCGCCGCCGCCTCGCCCCTCCCTCACGGCTCCTCCCACCCCGACAAGGGCGCCAGCAGAGATCACGACGCCGTCGGGGAGTCATTGCTCAACTTCAAATGCCACACGGTCAACAGCAGCGGCTCACCGGCCAGCCAGCTCAGCAAGGTAGGACGTTCATCACCGCTCCAGGCCGGGACACGACGTGGTCCTCTTTCTCAATCCAAGTGTGTTTGTTTATCCGTTTAAAGACCACACACACACACACACACACACACACAAACACACACTCACTTGTATTTTCTGACTGAGACTGAGAGCAGAAGAATGAAGAGCAGTAGAAATAAAATATGAGAGAACAGCTTGTGCAGCAGCTCGTGGGCACAAATAAAATGAATTCCTCCACCAACAGTTTGAAGTGTGCGGCGACGGATCACCACCTGCCCTTAAGTCTGCCGCTGCCTATTTGTCCGCGGCCAGATGACACCTTGTTTTTGGTTCGTTGGCGCGCCATAGATCAGCTGGTGATGGGTGGGGTTGTGTGGTCTGGGGGGGGCAGTCATTTGGGAGTCAGTGGATGGAGGGCCCGTCCTGTATGATGAATAAGATGGCCTTGCATCCCTGTCACTTTAAATCAGCCCCCACCCCCCCCTCCCCCGTGGGTCCGTTTGTGGCCGAGCAAAATAAAAAAACCAACATCAACAGATGAGGAGCGCTCTTCATGCAGGCATCCGACTCCCAAGGTGCTAGGTCTGTAGTTCTATGGGTCTGTAGTTCTATAGGTCTGTAGTTCTATAGTTCAATAGGTCTGTAGTTCTATTGGTCTGTAGTTCTGTAGGTGTGTAGTTCTATAGGTCTGTAGTTCTGTAGGTCTGTAGTTCTGTAGGTGTGTAGTTCTATAGGTCTGTAGTTCTATAGGTCTGTAGTTATATAGTTCTGTAGTTCTATAGGTCTGTAGTTTTATGGGTCTGTAGTTCTATGGGTCTGTAATTCTATAGGTCTGTAGTTCAATAGGTCTGTAGTTCTATAGTTCTGTAGTTCTATAGGTCTGTAGTTCTTTAGGTCTGTAGTTCTATGGGTCTGTAATTCTTTAGTTATATAGTTCTGTAGTTCTATAGGTCTGTAGTTCTGTAGTTCTATAGTTATGTAGTTCTATAGGTCTGTAGTTCTATAGGTCTGTAGTTCTTTAGGTCTGTAGTTCTATAGGTCTGTAGTTCTTTAGGTCTGTAGTTATATAGTTCTGTAGTTCTATAGGTCTGTAGTTCTGTAGTTCTATAGGTCTGTAGTTCTATAGTTATGTAGTTCTATAGGTCTGTAGTTCTATAGGTCTGTAGTTCTTTAGGTCTGTAGTTCTATAGGTCTGTAGTTCTTTAGGTCTGTAGTTCTATAGGTCTGTAGTTCTTTAGGTCTGTAGTTCTGTAGTTCTATAGTTATGTAGTTCTATAGGTCTGTAGTTCTATAGGTCTGTAGTTCTTTAGGTCTGTAGTTCTGTAGTTCTATAGGTCTGTAGTTCTATAGTTATGTAGTTCTATAGGTCTGTAGTTCTATAGGTCTGTAGTTCTATAGGTCTGTAGTTCTTTAGGTCTGTAGTTCTATAGGTCTGTAGTTCTATAGGTCTGTAGTTCTATAGGTCTGTAGTTCTTT
Source organism: Eutrigla gurnardus (assembly GCF_963514095.1). Taxonomy (NCBI): domain Eukaryota; kingdom Metazoa; phylum Chordata; class Actinopteri; order Perciformes; family Triglidae; genus Eutrigla; species Eutrigla gurnardus. The sequence goes on from NC_139925.1 coordinate 3,043,049, forward strand.
AGGTCTGTAGTTCTGTAGTTCTTTAGGTCTGTAGTTCTATAGGTCTGTAGTTCTTTAGGTCTATAGTTCTGTAGTTCTTTAGGTCTGTAGTTCTATAGGTCTGTAGTTCTTTAGGTCTGTAGTTCTGCAGTGTTGGAAGCCTCTATCAGTGTGCACGTGAGCCTGTGTGTTCATGTTAATGTGAATGCGTCCCCATCTTCTCTGGTGCGACGGTGTGAAGTCTCTGCAGTTACAGCAGTGAGTCGCTGCGAGCCGCCGGCTGTGTGGAGCAGGAGTGTGTTGTGTGTTTGTGTGTTGTGTGTTGTGTGTTTGTGTGTTGTGTGTTTGTTTTTCTGGAAGGCGAGTCGACCGTGTCACGTCAAGAACGGCAGAGGCCGTGCTGCAAATTAGCTCTAGCCCCCCCAATGATTTCCAGATGGACGTGTCTCTTAACACTGTGGACGTCTCTCTCTCTCTTGCTTTCTCGCTCTCTCTCTCTCTCTCTGTCTCTCTCTCTCTCTCTCTCTCCCTCTGTGTCTCTCTCTCTCTCTCTCTCTCTCTCTCTCTCTCTGTCTCTCTCTCTCTCTCTCTCTCTCTCTCTCTGTCTCTCTCTCTCGTCTGGCGGGTTTCCAAACATATTTCAAGTTGAAAGGAGAGAAAAGAAACCATATCTGTTGATGTCTCGCTGCTGAAAGCTGCGAGTGAAACTGTCAATACGAGGGACTTGGCTCTTCAGACGCTGTAAATATGTATAATTCTAATAATTCTAGTCATCCTCATCTCAAGGAAGAGTCTTTCTCTTAAAGCACGTATGAAGGTCATGTATATAAAGCACCATAAGCACATTCAGAACACATTCTCATGCATTCATGAGGCTTATCAAGACATGGAGCTTTAAAACTTAGATTACTTTATAAACCTTGTTATTAGGTGCTATGCATGATTATAAACATTTATAACCACTTTTATGAAGCCTCATGAATGCATTAGAATGTGTTGTGAATGTGCTTATGGTGCATTATATACATGACCTTCATAGAAAGTGTTACCGAGGCTCTCTGGCTTCTTCGTTTCCTGATGAGGACGTTGTCATGCCGGTGTTTTGGGGCTGCCGTCCTGATTCCATGTTATCTGCAGCCTCGTCACTCGATGCCATTAAACCCTGGTCCTTTAACGAGGCGCCATGACATGAATAAACACCTGAATGTTGCTCTGACTAAGACATTCTAATTGGGATCCATGTTAGGAGACTATTATCCTGCCTCGTGGCATTTATCTACGGAGGGAAGGACTGTTGTTTTGTGCTTTTAAGTTGATATATTTTAAGTCATTTTCAGTGAAGACATTTTCTATAAAGGTCAGTTTTGATGAAGAGCGTGAGATGAAGAGGTGTCATTCCTGGACAATGACGTGACGCCTGTGAAGCTCGTGAAGTTTGTGATGTTCGTGAAGCTCGGGATATTTCTAGTAATATTACATCCGACTGCTGCGAGGCTCACAGCTTGAGCCAGACGCTCGCCGCTCAACTTGACTCCCCACTTTTCCATTATGCAATTAAACTTGTTAATTTCCTTTCAGTACATTTGCTCCGACACGTACCTTGTTTAACCTCTTGATTCGCTCGGCGTGGGTAGTTATATAGAATTATTAATAAGTGTGGTAGTGAACCAGAGGAAGCCTTAGTGGCGTTGAGTCTATATGAAGTCTGAAAAAGTTTTGTGATATATCTCCCCGTCAGGAAATGCATCGTCCCGGTTCCTATCTTCCACCATCTTAATGAGTTGCTTCTGTTGCTTTAACTAGTGTTGACACTGCAGCTGAAGGTGTCTCTTTGTTTTTTCCCTATCTCATATTAGACGGCTCAAAGCATCGAGCGTTAATGTTGCCATGGCAATAAGTAAACCGCAACGTCGTTGGGCTGAGACAAATCTCATAATTGCGGTTTCTCGCAGCGGGCCGTCTGAGCCGGCGTTCAGTGGGAGATGATGAAGGGAAGCTTTCTGTCCAATTAAAAGCAAACACCGGCGTGTTGTTTGAATGAGGCGTATAGATATCATATCACAGCATCTGTGTGTGAAACCATCAGGACCACATGAGCAGCTACTCGGTATCCAGACGGCCTGTTGTGTTGAATAACAGCCGTCTTTCCTGCCAACAGGAAGTATGTGTTCAGAGTACAAACTCAATACATTAGGTATAGCAGGACTCAACACACACACACCTACAGACAGACTCCCGTATGACTCATCAGTCTGCCTGTCTGTCTGACACTCAGTTTAACGGCCCACTGTGAACCCTGCAGTCGACACACAGCACCGCCGCTTGTTATCCAGCAAAGGAGCGTCTACAAAGATACAAACGAGCTCCAAAGAGGGACTGAGAAAAAAACCAGTTGGATGTCATCACGTAATCATTCTTTTTTTTCCTGCCTCTGCGCCGGCGACAGCCGTGGCCGGAGGCGTTATATTTTCCGGTTGTCTGTCCGTACGTGAACATGATATCTCAGGAATGCCTGGAGGAGACATTTCTTCAAATGTGACAACCTCATCATCCCCCCGGACTCGAGGCGAGTTTATTTGTGTAGCAACGCTCCTGCACAAGGCAGCTCAACAGATTCACAGAGGCAGAGAAATGCATTAATAGCAAAGACATTAAGATTTAATAAAAGCAGTGAAAGAGCGATTTTAAAAACGATAAAACAAGCTACGTTTTGGATTTATGGGAACGCTGCAGTAAACAGAAACACACCTGCACACCTCAGGTGTTCAGGGAATTAGAGCATAAATACCGTGGTGCACGTAATACCACCCAAACCTAATCCAACATATCAGCTAATGGTCAGATTGTAATTGGTCGTTGAATTGTGTATCAACCAGAATGTGGAAGTCACAGCTGTCTGGTGTCACTAAGTAGACCTGTAGCACTGCAAACCTTTTAAGAAGGGCTTTAAAAGTGATTCATAGCCCAAACCCTGCCCCCATAACCCGGCCCCTCCTCCCGGTCCTCCCCGGCCTCATGTGACCGGCTCTCTGTCTCAGTCTGGCAGAAGCTCAGCACCGTTTAGAGCCACTCGGGCCCAACTGGACTGAGACACACAGCATACGGCCCCGCTGTGCCGACAACTTGCCAAAAAACCCGCCGTAATAAAACAGAACACCTGACGTGAGGCTCTCTATTGCAAGAGCATTTGTCTCCTGATGGATTTTCTGCTGTTTTCAGAGAACAGTTTTGTCATAATATTATAGAGGAAGGTAAAAAAAAAGCACTATCCAGAAGCCTGGACTGTGAGTTATCTCCTCTTTCTCCAACAAAACCAAAATACCACAGAAGAAGGCTCCCGGGTATTTGACGTTGCCCTCTAGATGGATCAGAAGATCCTGAAGAGACCTGGTTGTGCTTACGTTGTGGATTCAGGCCACATGCCAAAAGGAGTCGGGTCAGATGACCGTGCACTTACAGGCAGATGATTGGTTGTTCAGAAACAACACATAAAGCGTTGACACAGCAGGAGCGTGACGAACAAATGACACGAACGGCTGAAACACTCGCCTGCGAATACGATCATTTATTGATTTATTCATGGTTAATTTGTTTGGCACGGGGACGATGTAAATAGACAAACTGTAAACATCTGCCTGATGAAAGTGTCATTATGAATAAAGCAGATGCTAATTTGCAAACACTCGTCCCTACGAGGCCTTTTAAGGCCCATTTAGGTGAAAGTTCTATCGAAGGAATTTAGGTTAATCTGAAACCAGACCATGACTGAAATCAATTATGCAGCCATCATGCATGAAAGCTGGTGCTGATGTGATGGACTGTTTTTTATTCTACAGTTTTAATTTTCTTACCAGAGATCTTAGTCTCCGTTTCCTGCCGACAGTCTACAGATGGAAATGAGCTCGTAGCTAATAAAGCATGTTGGACAGAACACTGCGAGAGGCGATGATGCACACGTAAGAAACAAAAAAAGCTAGATATGAGTCAGGTTTGTTGCTGCATTGAACAGGATTTGGTGTCTCTTAAAAGTGATTTGCAGCAACTTTTCAAGCGATCAGGCAGCGAGTTCCAGGACTTTGTTTCTTTAACAGAAAAAGCTGTCGGAGCAGAAAATGTTTTGCAGAATGGAACCGAACAAACCGCCGCTTGAAGCTGCTCGGGTGGATCTGTCGCAGCAGCGTAATCTGGATGTTTTTGCAGAAAGCCTGAGAACAAATCCATTTAAACACGAGCTTTAAATGATGGAAGTCAATGAAGTTTGCAAAACTTAAATTCTTGTATTTACTTTAAATGTGGTACAGAATGGTTCACCATAAACTGCAGTCAGACGTCAAGCATTATTTGTATCTGAAAACAGCTAAGGTTAGCCTTGATCTTTTTGCTTGACGTTTTGGTTTCAAACTTGCAGCTTTTTCTTCAGCTTACTGCAGCTGCATCACATGTTTACCAGATACATAGATGACTGTCGTCAGCGTACGTTTAAAGACATATATCATCATAATTCTGGAAGGCCGTTAATAAACAAACTGAAAAGTATGGGGCCCAGGATAGTTCCATGAGGGATACCGGTTACAATTTTGCAAACAACAGAGTTGTTGTTATTCCTCATAAGACGCTGTTATGGCCCATTAAATACGAACCGAACCCTGGCAGTGAGGGAATAATACTGTCTCCACGTTATGTTGCAGCTGTTCCAGGACTGGAAGGAGACTAAACAGTTGCTAATCTCTTCAGCTTCCTCGGATTTAAAGAAAAGCAATTATCAAGGAAGTTCTCCATCCATCTGGGAGTCTTGATGAAAGCATTAATAAGACGAGTCGAGTGCATGAAGAATGAATGCTGTATATAGTGTTCAAGAATACGGTATCTGGGTTATATTGAAATGCTTTCAAGGGCAAGACCTTTAATAATGAAGTCACTCAATTGAATAGCAACTTGCAAAAGATCAGATGTCGTCCCCAATATAATAAGTTCACATGTGTGGGTGATGGTAACCTTTGGTTTTATGAGACTGTTTTGTCGCTTCCAGATTATATTATTACTCTTACTTTATTTTTATTTATTTATTCGTATTTCCTTAATTACCAGACTTCTCAGCATTTGCCATTTATCCTGAGGGTCAAACTAACATCTGAACCAATTTCATGGAAATCCATCCAACGGTTTTCTTATTAATTTCACAAATGTCGACTCAGGTTTTTTTTTTTTTTTTTTTTAACCAAAGCCAGGAGGGTTCATTCTCTAAGGACCACGGACGTCTGTTCCAACGTTTGTGCCGAATCATCAAGTAGTTGTCGTTGAGATAGTTCATGGTATAAGTGAAAACCTGTGGTGGAACTATGTAGATACTCAGGGAATCAGCCAATCAAAAGGATTGATTGGCTCACGGATGCACATCTGCACCAAATCTCAGAGCAATTCATCACTTAGTTGTTGGGATATTTCAGTCTGTGTTTGTCTGTGTGTGTGTGTGTCTGTGTGTGTCTGTGTGTGTGTGTGTGTGTGTGTGTGTGTGTGTGTGTGTCTGTCTGTCTGTCTGTGTGTGTGTGTGTGTCTGTGTCTGTGTCTGTCTGTGTGTGTCTGTGTGTGTGTGTGTGTGTGTGTGTGTCTGTGTGTGTGTGTGTGTGTCTGTGTGTGTCTGTGTGTGTGTGTGTTTGTGTATTTGTGTGTCTGTGTGTGTGTGTGTGTGTGTGTGTGTGTGTGTGTGTGTCTGTCTGTCTGTCTGTGTGTCTGTGTGTCTGTCTGTCTGTGTGTGTGTGTATTTGTGTGTCTGTCTGTGTGTGTGTGTCTGTCTGTCTGTGTGTGTGTGTGTGTGTGTGTGTGTGTGTGTGTGTGTGTCTGTCTGTGTGTGTGTGTGTGTGTGTCTGTCTGTGTGTGTGTGTGTGTGTGTGTCTGTCTGTGTGTGTGTGTGTGTGTCTGTCTGTGTGTGTGTGTGACTCAAGACTCATTAATTCATTAAAAGAAGAGACTCATATTTCAGTCTGTGTGTGTCTGTGTGTGTGTGTGTGTGTGTGTCTGTCTGTGTGTGTGTGTGTGTGTGTGTGTGTGTGTGTGTGTGTGTGTGTGTGTGTGTCTGTCTGTGTGTGTGTGTGTGTGTCTGTCTGTCTGTCTGTCTGTGTGTGTGTGTGTGTGTGTCTGTCTGTGTGTGTGTGTGTGTGTGTGTGTCTGTCTGTCTGTCTGTCTGTGTGTGTGTGTGTGTGTGTGTGTGTGTGTGTGTGTGTGTGTGTGTGTGTGTGTGTGTGTGTGTGTGTGTGTGTGTGTGTCTGTCTGTGTGTGTGTGTGTGTGTGTCTGTGTGTGTGTGTGTGTGTGTGTGTCTGTCTGTCTGTGTGTGTGTGTGTGTGTGTGTGTCTGTCTGTGTGTGTGTGTGTGTGACTCAAGACTCATTAATTCATCAAAAGAAGAGACTCATCTTCCAAGCTTTTTAAATTGAGTGTTGTGCTCATCAAACAAAAGCCTTCTTTTGGCTTTGAATGTATCTGAATAAGATAATTATTCAGATGTTTTTTCCGTTGAAATGAGTTGAGTGAAGAAGGCGGAGCAGTTAGAGGGTCGCACTTGACATTCCCACATTTTTTTTACAACCAAAACCGATACGAGGTTGTTTTCACATCTGTGTCTCCCCCACATATTAATGTTACAAACATGCAGCATATGTCAATGAACACATCCTCCTATCGTCACGAGTCACTCTACACGGTTGGGTTTGATCCCAGAGTGCGTTCTCCTTTTTTAAAGGGCTGCATGAACCCTAATTGGTAGGAAGAGTCTGAACATTTCCCCCCAAAAAGTCACCATAAAATACTGTATGCCTTCTTTGTCTACACGCACACACACACACACACACACACAGACACACACAGACACACACACACACTAGGAAGTTGGCTCCGCTTGATATCTTTCAAATGTGAACACTATCTGCAAGAATTTGTGATCAAATATTCTTGTGTGTTTGAGCGGAATCAAAGATCAGGTTAGCTGATGTTTTCTACGCTGCGGTGTTCAGGTGTGTGTGTTCAGGTGTGTGTGTTCAGGTGTTTGTGATCAGGTGTTTGTGTTCAGGTGTTTGTGATCAGGTGTGTGTGATCAGGTGTTTGTGTTCAGGTGTGTGTGTGTTCAGGTGTTTGTGTTCAGGTGTGTGTGTGTTCAGGTGTTTGTGTTCAGGTGTGTGTGTGTTCAGGTGTTTGTGATCAGGTGTGTGTGTGTGTGTTCAGGTGTTTGTGTTCAGGTGTGTGTGTGTTCAGGTGTGTGTGTGTTCAGGTGTTTGTGTTCAGGTGTGTGTGTGTTCAGGTGTGTGTGTTCAGGTGTTTGTGATCAGGTGTGTGTGATCAGGTGTGTGTGTGTTCAGGTGTTTGTGTTCAGGTGTTTGTGTTCAGGTGTTTGTGTTCAGGTGTGTGTGTGTTCAGGTGTTTGTGATCAGGTGTGTGTGTGTTTAGGTGTTTGTGGTGCCACTGCAACGGTTTTATTTGAGTGCTAGAAATAGGAGTTCTAGAAGTCTGTTTCCCAACTAAGCGGGATCCTCAGGTACACAGGGAATTCTTGTAAGACAGGTAAAGTTTTGCTAGTTTTAATTTGATTTTGTTTCCGAGTGAGCGTGACGTGAGCATCCTCCAAGCTGCATATTCCCCTGATTGTAATAGATTACCTGACAGGAAGCCTCTACATCATCCATCACAACCAGGAAGTACAACCCTCAGCTGGTATTTAAACATATGCAAAGAAACAAACTTCTGAGCGTTTTCTTTTTCCGTGATTCCTACCACGACCCCTCAGATTTGTTTTATTACCCACAAATGCATATTTTAAACGTACGTTTCTATACATCAACACATCCAAACGTTTGTCAACAACATCTTTAAATCTGCTTGAATAAAAGTCTCCTCAGCACCTCGCCTGACTCTCGCCTCTCTGCCGGCTGACCTTTCCGCTCGGTGTTTAACGCCACAGTGTCACTTCGTTCGGAGCACACTCTCAAACCAATTAGGCCTACATTTACACAAACATATGGCGTCTTGCTGTTTCCCAAGTCAGCGGGCGTTATCCTTGAACCGGATCAGCGGAGAGCGTACGCCTCATTGAGGACGGCAGTTTGGGACAATATTTACCGCTTTAGATCTCCCTCTTCCTCGTCACTGACGGGTAATTAGTGGGAGAGTCTTTAGGCTGAACGGGTGGAGTATTCCCCACCTCCCTCCCTCACTCCCTCACTCCCTCCCTCCCCACCTCCCTCCCTCCCTCCCCACCTCTCTCCCTCCTCGGATAGCCTCGCTCTGCACCGTGGAGCTCCACCACGCTTTAATTACAGCCACCCGGCCCTGCGTGGGTGTGTGTTGGGTTTTATTTTTATGTTGATGTGTTTGCTGTATTTGGTGGTGAGGGTGTGTGTGTGTGTGTGTGTGTGTTGCATGACGCCCTGCAGGTTAACACTATCAGGGGGAAACTGTTGCAGCAGAATAGCTGACGTGACCTAGTTTGTCCTCCGTAAACGTGGTGCTTTAGAAATATCTCCATAATGTTGCTGCTACTTGGATTGTGTTGCGTACGTCTCTCTAATCAGCTGGAGGGGGGGCTTCAGGACTTGCAGCAGTGCGAGGACCCTTCATTAGCTCTTTGACCTCCGTGTGGAGGAAGTCCTCCCCCCGTCATCTGACGTGCGAACGGTTAATAGTGCGGCGTTGAACCCGAATAACCTGCATACCTCCAAACTGGTACACGTGTTTGTCTTCATACGTGAGAATATGCATGTATGCATCGCCTCGGCGTCCGTATGCAGAGTGTGGATACGCAGCGCTCCACGGCGAGCAGGGAGATAGAAATGTTAGTCCGTCCCCGAGGTTCTTTCTTTCCTCCCGTTGCAGCGCTGTGAAACAAACAGGCCTGTGATGCAGCAGCAGCGAGAGGCCTTGAATGCTAAACACATCATGAGAGAGGGGGGAGGGAGGGGGAGAGGAGTGGGAGGAGGAGAATTGGAAAAAGAATGAGTCAGGATGTGTGACACCTGAAGGGGTAGAGACAGACGGATGGACACGACCAGGAAACGGAGAGTCAGGGGACGAGGGAGAATGAGACGGACAATCTGTCCCATCACTGACTCCAGATCTGCTGCTCTTCAGGGACGTCCGTCCATTCCACTGAATGAGAGACGGAGATTTATTTCTCTTTGTAGCAGAGGAGTCCATCCTTTACTTCCTACGAGTCCATCCTTTACTTCCTACGAGTCCATCCTTAACTTCCTACGAGTCGATCCTTTACTTCCTACGAGTCCATCCTTTACTTCCTACGAGTCCATCCTTTACTTCCTACGAGTCCATCCTTTACTTCCTACGAGTCCATCCTTTACTTCCTACGAGTCCATCCTTTACATCCTACGAGTCCATCCTTAACTTCCTACGAGTCGATCCTTTACTTCCTACGAGTCGATCCTTTACTTCCTACGAGTCCATCCTTTACTTCCTACGAGTCCATCCTTAACTTCCTACGAGTCGATCCTTTACTTCCTACGAGTCCATCCTTTACTTCCTACGAGTCCATCCTTTACTTCCTACGAGTCGATCCTTTACTTCCTACGAGTCCATCCTTTACTTCCTACGAGTCCATCCTTTACATCCTACGAGTCATTCCTTTACTTCCTATGAGTCCATCCTTTACTTCCTACGAGTCGATCCTTTACATCCTACGAGTCATTCCTTAACTTCCTACGAGTCCATCCTTTACTTCCTACGAGTCAATCCTTTACTTCCTGCGAGTCCATCCTTTACTTCCTACAAGTCCATCCTTTAATTCCTACGAGTCCATCCTTTAATTCCTACGAGTCCATCCTTTACTTCCTACGAGTCAATCCTTAACTTCCTACGAGTCGATCCTTAACTTCCTACGAGTCGATCCTTTACTTCCTACGAGTCCATCCTTAACTTCCTACAAGTCCATCCTTTACTTCCTACGAGTCGATCCTTAACTTCCTACGAGTCCATCCTTTACTTCCTACGAGTCGATCCTTAACTTCCTACGAGTCGATCCTTTACTTCCTACGAGTCCATCCTTTACTTCCTACGAGTCGATCCTTAACTTCCTACGAGTCCATCCTTTAATTCCTACGAGTCCATCCTTTAATTCCTACGAGTCCATCCTTTACTTCCTACGAGTCAATCCTTAACTTCCTACGAGTCGATCCTTAACTTCCTATGAGTCGATCCTTTACTTCCTACGAGTCCATCCTTAACTTCCTACAAGTCCATCCTTTACTTCCTACGAGTCAATCCTTTACTTCCTACGAGTCAATCCTTTACTTCCTACGAGTCCATCCTTTACTTCCTACGAGTCCATCCTTTACTTCCTACGAGTCAATCCTTTACTTCCTACAAGTCCATCCTTTCCTTCATGTGTGTCTGAGGATCTTCCCGCGGAGCGCCCACACCACCTTCCTCTCTCCACCTAATGTCTCCGTCTGGTTGAATCAAGCAGGAACCTCTGCAGAGGAGTTGAGTGGCGTACTGACCCCGGGTCTGTATGTTTGGCCGTGTTGTCTACGTCAGTGTTTTACTGAAGAGGAGGAGGAGGTGGAGGAGATGAATGGAGGCATATGCACATCACTGACTGCCCTGTTTTTCTTCTCGTACATTGAGCCAGGATCTCATGTCGTCTGCAGCTTCGTCCTGACAGCCGAGTGTCGAGGCGACGGCTCCGGCCGACGCCCACCGCTACAGGAAAAATAGGTCATTTTCAATTATATATCGTGTCTGCATCTTAATAGTGTCTTCTGTAATTTTGCCAAAAAACCCTGCATCGCTCACAACAGCATCACCTCCAACGAGGAGGAATGAGGATTGTTAGTTTGTGTTTTAGAAACGGGCAGCGGAGCGATAATTAGATTGTGATTTCAGACTGTTCAGAGAGTTTGCAGGATCCGTTCAAGGGTTCTTTCAGCTTTGGTTCTTTGTTTAAAATGCAGGTTCAGCATCCTGTTGTGTATCCAGATATCATGAAATAGCACAACATATTGGTTTTTACAAAGTAGAGACACGACATGTTTTCAGGCAGACGTTTTGAATCAGAGAGTATAATTTCTAAGGTGATCTACTTTCTTCGTGAGCGTTCTGGAACCAGGAGGAAACAAACTGTTTACTGTAACCTCAGAAACATCCGTTAAAAACCACTTAAATGGAGTAAATGATCATTTATCACACGGCTTCGTTGAATCCTGGATCCGGAGCAGCTACGAACAGGAACGAGTCCTCGAACCCAGAAGTGACTCAGCGTTTCCCTCGTTTCAAAGTCGGCATGTTTTTTTGTATGATGCATTAAAAACAAGGTCAGTTTGAGAGAGATTGAGACATTTGTAACATTTAGGAGAGGAGGTTGCCAACGAGTGGGCTGATCTCAGAACCCGTGGGCTGTTTGACCACAGATCAGCTCCTGGAGCCGAGGTATTTCTGGCCTTCTAAGTATATTAAATGCATAATATTCATTGTTTATAGGTCATTTTAATACTCCGGAATATGAAATGAAGAATAAAGTCGTCCTCTGTGTTTAACCTCCAGGAAGCTCTCGGGCTGAAAAAGGTCAGTGACCCCCGCTGTAGTTCATTAGCAACGCTTCGTTCCTCAGACCTTCAGTGGGAGGAGCAACAACTAGGGAATGTTGCATGCTGGGTGTTATAGTTAACAGACAAAGTGTTGTGCCACCCGATTCTAGCGAGTGAAACGGAAGTTAGAGCTCCTGATTTACATCAAATCCCTCGCATTTGATTGAACCATTAAAGTGTTTTGAGTTTAGTGCAGGCAGCAACCTCCAGTTTTGAAGAGTGAAGCCAAGGATGAAGTGCCTTAAACTATCATTCTCTCTGCTGGCCACCATGGGGCGACTCCTCTCTGGTTGTATAGAAGTCTATGAGAAAATGGTCCTACTTCTCTCTGCTGGCCACCAGGGGGCGACTCCTCTCTGGTTGTATAGAAGTCTATGAGAAAATGGTCCTACTTCTCTCTGCTGGCCACCAGGGGGCGACTCCTCTCTGGTTGTATAGAAGTCTATGAGAAAATGGTCCTACTTCTCTCTGCTGGCCACCAGGGGGCGACTCCTCTCTGGTTGTATAGAAGTCTATGAGAAAATGGTCCTACTTCTCTCTGCTGGCCACCAGGGGGCGACTCCTCTCTGGTTGTATAGAAGTCTATGAGAAAATGGTCCTACTTCTCTCTGCTGGCCACCAGGGGGCGACTCCTCTCTGGTTGTATAGAAGTCTATGAGAAAATGGTCCTACTTCTCTCTTGATGTATTATCTCAGTAAACATTGTAAACATGAGTTTATGGTCTCAATCTCTAGTTTCAAGTCTTCTTCAATCCGAAGAGAAACAACAGAGATTTGATGCTGATTTGCATGTAGAACTCCTCCTCTTTTGCATATATTTGACAAATAACGAGAAGAAGTGCAAAACCTCCGAAGCATCACCTTCTATAACATTACATAAATACTTGGATGCTCATTTGCCTTTAATATTTACTATTTCATAAACTACCATCTCAGTAGCTGAAAGGACCAAAGTCCAAGCACAGAGATATTTTAACCATTCCTCCCCTCCTCCTCCCCCTCTGGCTCTTTTCATGTGACTAAAAGCAGCGAACGCTGAGCCAACTGGCTGCGTTTGCCTCCCGTGTGCCAGTTAATCTGGCCTGTCCTGCTTTATCTTCCACCTTTGCTTCTGCTCCACAAATCACTGCTCAATTGACTCCCGTTTCTCTCCTCCCTCCCGCCTTTTCTCCCCTGTCTACGGTAGGTGTCCTCCTCCTGAATGTAGGATGCAGCAGCGGGGAGTCCGTCTCATCCTTACCCCCCCTTGTTGTTTCTCAGGCTGCTGCAAGCCGCTTTCATCCTCTCACCCTCCATCCGGCGCTACGTGGGGTAATTAAAGGTGGATTCATGCATTAGGATGCTGTTAGAGCCGGTCGCCCACGGTGGAGGCCGGTGGCGTACGACAGGCGACATGCAAGACTAACTACCGGAGTGTGTCGACGCCACTTCACAAGACGCACAAAAAAAGACATCCAAACATCCAAAACCATGTTAGTCTGAACGTTTCTGTTTCTGGAAGAGTTTTGCATCATCGAGAGCTTCTACCTGCTTTTGAAACTAGGACTTAAAGGAACACATCACCCATCAGCCCACAGGAGGATCATCTGTTTGCATGCCATCAGAACAAAGCAGCGTATATATTGATCATCCGTTACTGAAAGTGGTTTCATAACGAGGGCTGGGTATCCATATGTGTAAACCAATCAAACAGCACCTCTAATTGATCCTTTTTGTGTCCAAATCCAGAAAAAAAACCTTCAGTGTGGTTTTGCTCACAACCAATCACCACACATGTCTGAACCAGAGGCTAGCAGCTAACGGTGCTAGCAGTCCTGTGCTGAATTATGGGAACGGCATGCTTGCCGCTCCACGTTCAGACCCGTGTGATAGACGTGTTGGGAGGATGTCGATGTGGCCGTGTGCATGAATAGGAAGCAGCGATGCACGTCAGCAACAGCCTTCCCTGAATGATGGTGCCCCACACACACACACACACACACACACACACACACGTGAGACAAACACACACGTTGTCGTTTCTCACGTAAACCCCGTCTTCTCACCGTGTCTCCACTCGTCCCTCTGACCTCCTCTTCTATCAGCTCCGTGTTTTAAGTCTAATAAAAAGGAGGAGGGGGAGAGGAGGACTCTTTTCTAATTGCTCTGCGGTGTGTTTGCTTGTTGCACCATCTGTGGAGCTTCTGCCGTTCCCTCAATTACAATCGTCAGATCAACGAGATTGGAGTTTTACTGCGGCGCCGCTGTTTGCTCAGATGGAATCTGCTGCAAGAGCTCCGTCTTTCAGCCGCTATAATTACAGCTCCTCTCACAGCGGCAGGGTCTCTCTCTCTCTCTCTCTCTCTCTCTCTCTCTCTCTCTCTGTATATTTCTCCCTAATTATTGTTATTCCTCATGTGGAAACGGTAGTCCCCCCCCCCCCCCCCTACTGTATCTGTCACTGCGCTCTGCAAAGCTGTAAATTTGGCATGCCAGTTACGAGTCCTCCCACGGAGTGTCCATAATTTTGGATTTACTGAAACAATATAAGCTGCTTATTTTTGATGAAGTGTGTGTGTGTGTGTGTGTGTGTGTTTAACCCATGTTGCATGCAGTGTTTTGAAGTGTTTTTGAAGCCTGTGTGTATGAACTCTGGTGTGTGTGTGTATGTGTGTGTGTGTGTGTGTGTTTTAGTGTGTGTGCCAGTTTGATGTCATTTAGGCCAGTGTGTGTTTTTTGAGAGGACCAAACTGGTCTGGTTGTCGTCCCAGTAAACTCCAGTGAGATTGTTGCTGGAGAGCAAACACACTGTTTTCTAGGAGAAGATACGCGATTCAAGCACGGATCCGTCGGCTGAACAAAACATCTCTGCCGTTTCCATCATGGATATCGTTCATGTTTACAATGAGAACCAGAGAGAAACGTAATGCTGTTTTTCCTCATACTATATATGCTTATCTGTTTCGGGGAAATAAAAGCTTAATTCAGTCTCTGAATGGATGCAAACTTGCACCTCACCTTCCTCCTGATACATCGTGTATATGATGTGAGCACTCACTGAGTTATTAATACAGGGTCCTTCGTAGACCGCGAAGGCCGGACCGAGCGGTCTACGAAGGACATGAGACTGGTCCGGTCTACGGAGGATTCCCCCTTTGCGTCACCTTTTTCCACTCCTGTCGCCTAGCAACCAGCTGCTGTTGACAAGCAAGAGCATAGAAGAGGTAACTTGGTTATTTAGTATTTTCAAGAAGGATCTTTTCACCGCCGTCGCCACATGATGCATATTTCTGCTGATTCGCTCTCAGACGTCCCGTTGATTAAAATCCAATCCTCGTCGGCTCACAACGAGTCTTGGGATCAGTTGGACCGTGAAGGATCCGTCAGATGGATCGTCTGCATTTGACGGCGTCTTTGTGACGGCGTTGTCTTTGAATGCAGCCTCTCAGCTTGTATATGAGACCTCGTCTGCCTTGTTGGCAGAAATAAACATGCTGCATTAAATGAATTAGTTTGTGGGTTCTGTTTTTGGGAAGCCCAAAGAGAACATTTAAATCCTAACTGTGTTTGTGGTTCAATAAGAGAGATATTGACCTCCAGCAGCCAGAACGGTTGCTCATTCTTGGAAACAGCAACGGAAGAATCCATGGTGCTCAGATTAAAGACGGAGGCTCTGGTGAGATCCAGCTAACGAGCTGCTGCTTCTGTCTACGTGCTCCGCCGTGCGTCAGATTAGGATCCTAAATGAACCAAACACACGTTTTCCAGTCGGCGTCTCCGGCTGTTACAGCAGATTAAACGCTGCAGCACCTGCTTTTTGAAATGCAACTAATAAGTTCAGTCTAAATATATATATATGTTTACATGTGTGTGTGTCTTGAATGAAGCTGCAGACGGTGGCGTTGCAGTAGTTTACGGCTGGGTAACGGACCCCCGCCCCCGTTCTCCTCTCAGCCCCCTGTAGCTCCATACATTATACAGGAGGGCCGTGCTGCATCCACAATACATGCATTATTCTGTGTTATGACGATATCCTCCTCAGACCTGATTCATGCCCCACCTCTGGAGTCCTGCAGCGCCGCCGCTCTCCCACACACTCCCTCACCAACAGGCTGCTATCGCTCTGAACACACACACACACACACACACACACACAATCAATCCAGAGCAGTTCTGATGTCCAGGAATCACTGGACGCTTTAAGGCTGTAAGATTTACATCCAGTAGTGGGTCGCCTGCTCGGTGTCCCGCAGGTCCTGCTGTATTCTGATTTAGCAATATATATCTCATATATATATATATGGAGGAGACTGATTGGAATGTTCAAACCTTATCAGGCATACGACTGCAGCAGCAGCAGGAAGACGAGGACACTACTCTGATATACGAGCGTGTTTTATTTCCCTAAAAGTCATTTTGTGGTTAACGTTGTGGAAGCTGCATTTCTTGTTGATCGTGAATGATGTGTCAAACCAAACTCTCTTCCTCCGCCTCCTCGTATCACGCTGACATGTGTTTGAAAAATACTTTGTGGGAAGCAAAACGGAGTAGGCGTGTTTAAGGTGCAAAACGACAGATGATAAATAATGAACATTTGTGTCATTTAGAGCGTTTTAGTCACGTTTGTTTAGCTCTCATCCTTAAATCGATCCATCTTATTCCACAACACCATATTGATGACACCTTTGTGATCACATGACCCTGATCCCAGACCAGACTCTTCTATACGCCTCCAGTCATGATTCCCTTTGTTCTCATGCCGCTAATTAACCAGCTGAATCTAATCAGTTTACAGTAAATACATAGTGGGAGAAACACGACAGGAAGTGAGGTTTGGTTTCTCCATGGTCCCGCCCACACGGCAGCACCTGTCTGTCTGACTAATTATCTGGTTCTCCCCGTTCATCCCTCTCTCACGCCCGTCGGAGTGTAACCTTCTCGCCCAGTGGTGTAATCCAGTGCTGCCGCCGCTCCGTTCTCCTGAAGAGCATAAGTAACTCCCAGCGCCGCTAATCCATGCTCTCTCTCTCTGTCTCTCTGTCTCTCGCCCATCATAAGACAAGGGATCATCTATACGTATTTGCCAGCGGCGCGGCTCATCTCGTTAGCTGGCTCGCTTTGCATTCACGCCGCTGTCGGCCATATTGCTCTGCTCCACCATCTGAGGCTGACGGCCGTCCGATGAAGAGTGAGCTGCAGGGAAACACGCCTTTACTCTCAAACGGGGGTTCAATCAGAGGGTTTTTTCTAAAACCAATAGAGTGATGTGGATGTAAAGCAGTCTGAATCTCACATTCACACACATGGATCGTACTCCAGGCTCACTGAGTTCATTTGAGGCTCCAGGATGGTTGATTGTGATTGGATGAAGACATCACGTTATTACTGTAATAACCAGCTCAGTCGTTACCACTTTATGACCATAACACCTGGAAGTTGTTGTCCTCCTTTATTCCAGCGCTTTATAAGTGTCACCGGCTGTGTGGGCGGAGCTACTGGAATCAATACTGGACATGTAATGATATTGGAGGGTGGCGTCTCCTTTGTAAGACTTCCTCAAACTGTCTTTCATGTGAGCCATGACCGTTAACGAGCTCTCTTGTCGGTTATTCCTGCTCCGATACGTCTGCATGTATGTAGTGTATTCACCAGCGTGGCCTCCTCGTCCTCCGGGGGGCGGGGCCGAGCGGATCTCACGGCGATGACACGGCGATCTCTTATTTCCTCGTTCCCGAGGACGTGTGCTGTCACATCCCATTACGGCGGCGCGGCGCTGGGAATAGACGCCGCCTGACTGAGATGAATTTAGATGGAGCCATCTTGTTCCGGGATAAAGCTTTAATAGATTACATTTTACGCAGACGCGACCCCCCCGTCCCCCCGTCGCTCAACGTAGGTTCATCCTCTGAGCTTCAACACATGCACCGTCACACAAACACACAACTCCATCACCAAGACTCCACCCGTCCTCGCCGTCCATTCCTCCGTCTCTCACTGTCACCTCATCACAGCCGCCTGCGTCTCCTCCCTGATCAGATCTGACTGTTTTTACCCTCGACATTCACGAGTCAGCCGGTCCAATGTTAATGTTAGATCCAACACGGGCTTTTCTGACCTCTCTGCCCTGGACGAGGCTCGTTAGCAGCTAACGGTGGCTAAGCTGCACAAAGAAGAAGCTTCAAGGACATTCGGCACCGGGGGTTCAATGGTTCCATAGAACAGTCCTGCCCTCCGTCCTGTCCTTCTTCCTGCCCCCTTCCTGCCCCCGTCCTGCCCCCCGCCCTACCCTCAGTCCTGCCCGTCCTGCCCTCGTTCCTGCCCGTCCTGCCCCCCGTCCTGTCCTTTTTCCTGTCCTCCTTACTGCCCTCTGTCCTGCCCTCGGTCCTGCCCGTCCTGTCCTCCTTTTTGCCCTCGGTCCTGCCCGTCCTGCCCTCCGTCCTGTCCTTCTTCCTGTCCTCCTTCCTGCCCCCCGTCCTACCCTCAGTCCTGCCCGTCCTGCCCTCGTTCCTGCCCGTCCTGTCCTTCTTCCTGTCCTCCTTCCTGTACTGTCCCCCCTTCCTGCCCTCTGTCCTGCCCCCCCTTCCTGCTCCCCGTCCTGCCCGTCCTGCCCCCTGTCCTGCCCCTCCACCAGCTCTTCCTGCTCCAACAGCACTCTCGGTGCACACCAGGGATTTTTAATGGCCGAGATCAGTTAAGATGGCTTTTCAATTAAGACCAGGCATAAGCCCCCCCCCCCGGTAAACTTCCTATGATATGGATGAGCACCACATCAAATCCCGATCCGTCTTCCCCACGATGGAGCCTCGTGGTCAGTATGATGGGGGTGAGTCGCTCCACCTGTTGTTTCACCTGAGTGACCTTGGAGGAAACGGAGGAACCATCGAAGGACAAACACACTCTCTGCATGTTTGATTCTGAATATGAAGCAAACACTCGTGGGGTAAAACCCAATCCAGCAGCCGTCCCGAACCAGCCAGTCCTAATTAATTCATGAACGCCGTTATCTGCTGATCTCCATTAATCAGTGTTCCTGTAAACAGAGCAGGAGGACAAAGAGAACGTCCACATGAACTTGTGTGCAGCTCCTCCTGACCCGCCGCAGGACAGCGCCATGTTTTATTCTGGGGGGGGGGGGGGGGGTCGCTAGCATTGATTTAAGAATTTATAATGTGAAAAATTTGGGGGGGTGCATCGGGTCCCGTGTAACAGGGGACTCTAAACAAAACAAGCCAACACTGAGCCTCGAGCCCATGAATAATGTAGCGGAGGAAAACACTACATTCTGTTGTTGCACCGCAGCGGTAAACAGACAATTAACATAATACCACACACACACACACACACACACACACACGCAGAACGGCCGTGGACGGCGAGCCGACGGCGTGCAGGGTGGCGCTAATTGTGACAAAGCGCTCCACACAGGTGGAACTGCAGCGTGACGCACACGCTTTTTAGTTTTCAGTTTACCCGCTTTGAAAAGTCTGTCCTCCCAAAAAGAGTGTCTTTGTTCTATATTTATCCTAATGCCCTCATTCTTATTCAGCCCAGGCCCCTCTCATTCCTCCACTACTTATTTCAATGTGGAGTTTTTTTAAAGCAGCTTTTTTAAGGCGGTGTAGAATCCCCCGCTGTCGGTTTCTGGGTCAATGAAGTCATTAGTGCATTAAGAAGGGTCACGTCTGGGGCAAACCTTCTCCAGTCAGGGTTGTGTTTACGTCCTGGAAGCACCTCACCTGGATGTTTCTCTTCATCGGTTTTTCTAAAAGTAAATCATGTTCTAACCTATGGATATAATACGTAGAAGGTTCATGCAAGTTGATCCTTAAGGCGTCAGACTTTATCTTGAGCCATTTCTTCCATCGCTGCTTTTCAAAGAAAACCATTAAAGTGCATTTTAGATGCAGAACCACTGCTGGTGATGAATATTTGTTTCCTGTGTGAGCGTCACAATAAAAGCCACCCCATGTTTTGCCAGTGAAACACTTGTAATGTGAACCAGCAGGAGGCAGAGTGAACAATTAACACATTGTTGTTGTTGTTATCATCAATAAGATGCAATTACGTGGTTCACCGTTTCCTGAATGAATGCCTCCCGTGTGTGTGAAGACCTCATGAATCCAACTCTGGGAAGGCAGACTCACAGGATACACCTCCACATGTAACTGGAATTATCTTATTAAAACGCTGGTTTTCTGAATGGAGTCTGGTTGATGGGTGCTAGGCTACGCTAACATGGTAGCTGCTCCATCAACACTCCATATAAGGTCATCTAGACATAAATACAGCAGAGACCTTGTTGTTTGGACCACAGACAGTCTCTGGATCCTCCACATAGTCTGGTCTAGTCTCTGGACTAATGTGGGCTACTATCTAGACATCTGGGGGACCACAGACAGTCTCTGGTTCCTCCACATAGTCTGGTCTGGTCTCTGGACTAATGTGGGCTACTATCTAGACCTCTGGGGGACCACAGAGAGTCTCTGGTTCCTCCACATAGTCTGGTCTCTGGACTAATGTGGGCTACTATCTAGACATCTGGGGGACCACAGACAGTCTCTGGTTCCTCCACATGGTCTGGTCTGGTCTCTGGACTCATGTGAGCTACTATCTAGACCTCTGGGGGACCACAGACAGTCTCCGGTTCCTCCACATGGTCTGGTCTGGTCTCTGGACTCTGATTGATGACCGGAGGAGAATCTCAACGATTTTGCTTCGTGCTTTTCTCACTTGCCGTCCGTATGAAGAATTCTCTCTGTTGTGAACAGACCTTGAGACCTGAATCCAGACCTTCCTGTAGAAGAATTTGCCCCGTCAGCAGGTCATAGTGCAAACGGTCTCCGTAGCCTCTGGCTAAGTGAGCAGGCCACAGCCGAGACGCCACAAGATAAAATATCTGACAAGAATCTGGTCCCTGCAGGAGCCGTGATTGACAGCGCTTGTTTCCACACACACAGCTGTTTTGCAGCATATATATATATATATATATATACACACACACACACACACACACATCTGTGGCCCCTGGAGTGTCTTTGGGCCTGGATTGGCAGCGTTGGAAGCAGCTTTAGTTGTTAATGAGAAGGCAGACGTGAACGTTGTGGCCTCCAGGAGAAACGATGGCAGGAGTGTGTGAGGTTAAGTCCTGTAGATATAGACCTCGGCAGGAGTTCCCACGGGGGAGCCGACAAAGGTCGATGGTGTTTGGGATTGCATGAGGAGTCGGTTGTGTGTTATCCAGTGTGTTAACCCCCCCTCCCCCTGGGACCGGGACTGAGGGCTGTCTATGGAAGGTCATGGAGATAAGGTGGAATGTTGCTCTGCTGTGGAGATAGGGAACCGCCGCAATTACTGCGGCGTCAATGCCTTTAAATATCTGCTGCTTTCAGGGGGGGGCTCCTGCTGCCGATTACTCCCATGGTGCTTTGCAAAATCTCATTGAGTCATTTCATTTCATTTGTAAACTTCATGTTTCTATAATTTCTCCCCCCAAATATTATCCAAGATTGTACGAGTCTTAGATTTTAATCAGACTGTATCATTGAGATGTAGAACAAGACTCGGTGAATAAATGATACAAAATGTGAAATATATTATTGAAAAAGTAAGATCCGATTGCTTCACAATGATGATGAGACGTTTAAAATCTTTAATATGGCAAATATTCCACACAACCTGCAGGCTTTATTAAAGGACATCAATTAGATTAACACGCTGGTAAATTCCAGCCATACTGTAAATGGCCTGACCCATTTTCCCCGGAGCTTTCCACACCACAGCCGTTATTTGCAAACATGAAATGGGTTTCAGCGATCTCTCCACTTTCACCAGCCGAGGGAATCTTTGAACGTTTCACCACTAAATTGGATTTACGGGCAAAGAGGGGGAATGTCTCTAAGAAGTCTAGTCCCTTTTCTTCATGCAGCCCAATATTGCAAATGGAAGGGGTGCTTTAGTACGCTGTATGATACTCTCCGTCCATAAACCTTTGATTTTGGACGAGGAGGAAAAGTTCATGACTTGGTTCATGGTTTTTGACATTTTTGGGAAAATGCTGTTTGGTCCCGAGGCTGTAAACCCGAAACTGCATCGTCAATAAGATTTCAAGGGGTTTTATTTTCCATCGGATTACTTTTGTTTTTGTCTGTCTAGTGAAAATCATAAACAATGTACTTTCTTTCAACCCTAAACTTGATCTTTTGCCAAAATCAACCAACAAGTACTTCCGTTGATTTTACCCAAAATGTAATTGAAAAGCTGTTAAAGCATCATGATCAAGAACTCTGGTTGTATAGAAGTCTATGAGAAAATGGTCCTACTTCTCTCTGCTGGCCACCAGGGGGCGACTCCTCTCTGGTTGTATAGAAGTCTATGAGAAAATGGTCCTACTTCTCTCTGCTGGCCACCAGGGGGCGACTCCTCTCTGGTTGTATAGAAGTCTATGAGAAAATGGTCCTACTTCTCTCTGCTGGCCACCAGGGGGCGACTCCTCTCTGGTTGTATAGAAGTCTATGAGAAAATGGTCCTACTTCTCTCTGCTGGCCACCAGGGGGCGACTCCTCTCTGGTTGTATAGAAGTCTATGAGAAAATGGTCCTACTTCTCTCTGCTGGCCACCAGGGGGCGACTCCTCTCTGGTTGTATAGAAGTCTATGAGAAAATGGTCCTACTTCTCTCTTGATGTATTATCTCAGTAAACATTGTAAACATGAGTTTATGGTCTCAATCTCTAGTTTCAAGTCTTCTTCAATCCAGCATGATGTTCATTTAGTACATTATGGTCCATTTAGAGTCCACCAGACCAGAAAGCAAGGGATGCTTTAGGGGGCGGGGCTTACCTGCTGATTGACAGGTCACTATCACAGATTGACAGATCCAGTAAGGGTGCTGCTCTGCCGCTATGTGTTCTCAGATCCACCCGTCGCTCCTCTACAGTCCAGATATGGTCACTTCCGTCTACTGGTTGCAAAATATTCAAGATAGTGATGACCAAAATAAGTCTTCTGATATTACAGCGCAGTAAGAATACACATATACAGGATTGTATATCCAAAGATCAACATATTGGTTGTGTGTAGTTGGTGTGTGTGTGTGTGTGTACTGTGTGTGTGTGTGTGTGTGTGTGTGTGTGTGTGTGTGTGTGTGGACTGTGTGTGTGTGTGTGTGTGTGTGTGTGTGTGTGTGTGTGTGTGTGTGTGTGTGTGTGGACTGTGTGTGTGTGTGTGTGTGTGTGTGTGTGTGTACTGTGTGGATGGAGGACAGTGGTGTATCTTCCATGCATCGTGGTCATGAAGGTCCCGAACAGGTGATCCAGCACCTCCACAGCCTGCCAACACACACATGCATGCAAGCGTCCGCAGATCGCCTCACACTGATTTAATGTCTCTTATCGTCTCTGCGTTTCTGCCTCTCTCTCTCCCTGACTCTCTCTCTCTCCCTCTCACACCTTAATCCAGGATCTGAGGCGAGCGGGTACCCGAGGTGCTTTAGCTGAGTGAAAATTACATTTACACTGACATGGAAAGGCAGCTCCATCCCTGGAATGGAACTAAAGTCTGGCTGCTGCTGCTAGCCGCTTTCAAGCATCCATTCTCATGCAGACGTACCTGCAGGCGGCAGGTCTGCAGCTCACTTGTGAGGCAGACATGTTGGAAACGCCGCCGTGGTCTCATTTAGCCGGTCTGTTGTCGTCGTCTCACCTGCAGCATCGCCGCACTGTGGTTGTTTACGTGGAGTTAGGACTTTTTGCTCCTCGTCCTCCTGTCTGATTTGATGGTGTTGGTTGAGATCATCTTCTCTCTCGGCTCGGCTGGATTCTACTGTACAAGACTCACTTCTTACTATTTATGTCTTTATACTGTATTTCAGTCAGGAGACACGGAACTGAAGAAAAGATAAATGTTTATGATGAACAGATGACGTCTAATGGTAAAGTCTTGTGATAAGTAGGTTACTAACAGAAAATCTAAACGGTTGCCAGTTATTTTCTTTATTTATTTCTTGCGATACGTTTTCCAGCAGCGGGAGCGTCGGCTTGAGTGAAGCTCAGGACTCTGACCTTCTGTTTTCTGAATGGCGATCTAGTGGACGATCTCTTTAAGGACATGGAGACCTGAAGTAGTATCGCCTGAGTAGACGAGCATCAAGCATCCAGATGGACTTTTAATTCAGTCCGAGGTCAAAGCGAACATTTGCGTCCGCCCCGACGCAGCCACTCCGGTCAAGTATCTCGCCGTAACGGCGCCTTGATGGCTGACCTCTCCTGGAGAGCGTGGCTGAGACTCTCAGACCCCGATGCATGTAGAATAGTGGTGGTCTCCGGGGGGCGAGTTAGTCTGATGGAACTGGAGGTGACCGGCGGTGGGTCCACGGCTGAGTCCCACTCTGGTCTGACACTGGAGAGGAGAGTCAAGGTGGAGTGTGTCTCTTCATGAAAAATGCCCACGCATTCATTATGGTATTTATGTAGCTGTCAGTGTCGTTGAGTTCAAGGAGCTCTTCAGATCTGCAAAATGCATATTTCTAGTCATAAAATCAACGTTGACATAACTATAAATATTTTCGACACTAACTACTTCATCCTTGGGTACCTGCTGTCGATCAAAGACTGTATACAAGAAGTGGACTTCGTCATGGTGACGGTTTTGAAGCCTCAATTTCTGCATTTTGGCCGTCACCCTCTGGGATTCTTTGCAACCTGGAGAAGGAAGTGACCATATTTGGACTGTTGGTGGAGCGACGGGTGGATCTGATGAACACGAGAGCAGCACCCAGAGCATCAAGCCTACTGGATCTGGATCCATCTAGATCAGCTAAGTGTTAAAGTCATCTTAGTAGCTAACTGCATTGGTAGCGACCTGTCAATCAGCAGGTAGCCCCGCCCCCTAAATCATACCTGTCCAATGAGTAAATAATGACAATTTGGAGGCACAATTTGGGAGCTGGAAATCAATGGTCGAGTTCACAGATGTGACTGGTCTTACATGTGTTCTGTTCGTCCATGCTGGAGTATTTAGAGAACCCAGGAAGCTAAGCTGGAGATGTGAATCATCCACCCACCGTCCGACTTGAAACCAGAACGATTGCTTCAAATCTCTTTGTTCTCCCTTTTTTCTCCGAGACTCCGGCGCTTGGATCCGGGATGTAAATGTTTAAACTTGGCCGACGGGTCAAAGGTCAGCGGGCCGTCTACGCTTGTTTTGACTAATCAGGGTGAAAACAAGCGTGTGATGAACGACTGTCTCCGTCTGGCTGTGGTCACTAAGTGAGACGGCTAATACGTCCCTGTCAGCTACAAGCATGGCTCCCAGCTAATCACCTTCTGAGACCCAACCTTCAAAGGGTGCCCTCCTGTCTGATGCTAATCTGGACCGGGGGGGGGGGGGGTCTGTAGATGGATGAGGGTGTGCTGTCAGTAGATTTGCTCGAGTTGGCACCGCTCCATTAGAGTCATATGTCAGTTTATTTGAGTGACGAGGTTGTAAAAGCCTTATGTCTTCACCGATGTTATGATTATGTTTGGCCAATATTCATCATTTCTGACCTCTGACCTTAGACTGTATATGTGAAGTGGACGTAGTCATTGTGAGGTCAACCATTGGTTACCTTACTGTGTCTGGATCATCTTAGTAGCGAACTAGCGTTGGTAGCGTCATAGAGACCTGTCAATCAGCAGGTAAGCCCCGCCCCCTAAAGCATCCCCTGCTTTCTGGTCTGGTGGACTCTAAATGGACCATAATGTACTAAATGAACATCATGCTGGATTGAAGAAGACTGGAAACCAGAGAGTCGGCAGCGTCTCTTTGTTGATGTCTCTTCCCTCGTTTCCTCTGAGCCGTCTCCCTTCTAATAACATCATAAAATAACAAAAAATAAATATATTTGGAATCACTTCAGGCCCCTCTGTATCACCACGTGGCTCAGGCCGGCATTTTAGTGCCACTTTGCTGAACAGGCAGTAGATTGATACCAGTTTATTATCCCCGCTTAACAGATGAAACGTCTGAGGATCCGAGTGCAGATCTCGGGGGAATTAATTTACTCACCGTAAGCTCAGATCATCTTTCCCTCCATCTTATTAAGAGAATTGCAACTCCCATCATCGGCTTCACGGCTGCCCGCCGGATCGTTACAACCACGGCCCTGATTGAGGAATACAAACCTCCTCCTGCTCTTTCACCACATGTATGTGTGAGCCAGTTGGCTCTGGTCCCACGGCAGCGCTGCTGCTGCTGCTGGTGTTGGTGGTGGGGGGTTGACTATGGATGGGACCTTCATTGATCCAAGCCTGGAGGGGGGTGTGGAGGGTAAAGCTGGACCGTCAGAGTGAGCTGACTATGGTAATGCTTCAACAGATCGATTAAAGGGCTGTGCGTTTGAGGCACAATAAATCCTCCATCCTACCCGGATCACGCTGGACTGTCCGGTCCCTCAGCGTGATCGGGACCAGCAGACGGGGGACAGAATACCAAACACACAGCAGCTGTGGACAAACACATCACAGTTGAATGGAATCATCCCTTTCTTACGTTAACACTCAAACAAGCCGGGAGCTCACATCTGCATTTAAATGTTCCAGATTCACCTTTAAAAGAGAGGAAATCTCTCCTTTGTTCACCACCTGCAGACTTGAATGATCGAGATGGGAGACGGGATTACGCTACACATGGTTGCATGTTTGATATCAGGAATGTGGTTCCGGTTCCTCCCCTCCCCCCCTTCGATCAGCATCTAGAAAGCATCGATACTGATCTCCACGTCGCATGTCTTTTACTGAATATCGGCCGATGGCGATCGCTGGGCCGATCGATCGGGGCATCCCAGACCCAGAGCTGGATGAGAAGATCAATATCAATCTGGCCGTTCAGTAAGGAGCCGGAGCCAGGAGACGTGTGGCTTGGTTTAGTGTAGAGAGTGGAAACGCAGGGAAACAACTAGCCTGGAGCCCAACAACGCCTCTAAGTCACCGATGAACAGGTTAGTTTGGTTAATCACAGACAGTCTCTGGTTCCTCCACATAGTCTGGTCTCTGGACTCATGTGAGCTACTATCTAGACCTCTGGGGGACCACAGACAGTCTCTGGTTCCTCCACATAGTCTGGTCTGGTCTCTGGACTAATGTGAGCTACTATCTAGACCTCTGGGGGACCACAGACCCAGGAAACAGTCCAACAACAACCCAGAAGGACGGCTCACCTCCAGATCCAGACTTGATGTGTGTGCTCTGCAGGTTCAAACCCATCAGAACTGGTTCTTCACAAGGCCACATGTAATAATAGCAGACATGCACAAACAGTAAATCTGGGTAATAAACTAGTAAACGAGGCTCCGGGAGCGAGTTTGTCTGGTTTTTTGTCCATCATCAGCTCCCCGAGATAAAGATGACCGGTGAAGCCATTACGGTTTCATTTGGTGAAGCTGCAGGATTAGTGAGAAGGGATTAATATGGTAAAAGGAGGCCATACACATAACGCCACTCTCCTGCCCCCCCTTCCTACTTTAATTTCCATCCCAGATCCACTAGATTTGCCCATGGGGCATTTTGCAAGCAAGCGGTTAAATCCAAAACGAGAGAATGGGCCACTGAAGACGATCACATCTCCAGACAATGATAATGGAGCTTAAATGCATTTAACCGAAGCAACGCCACCTTTTTTACATTTTCATATATTGGTATTTGGAATCCCTGCACTGGTTGGCTTTATATTTATTTATTATTTAAGCATGAAGCTTCACCTGATTATTCCTAACATCATTATAACGTGAAGGTTTTTATAATGACTCGCCATGTAATGAGCTCAGCCTCCTCCAGTGTGTGTGTCTGTGTGTGTGTCTGTGTGTGTGTGTGTGTGTGTGTCTGTGTGTGTGTGTGTGTGTGTGTGTGTGTGTCTGTGTGTGCCATGCTGTTTAAACCCGTGTACCTGGAGGTGATTCCCTTCCAAAGCTTTTTTTTATCGTTCTCTTTTTTTTCGGGCTGCACACACCAGACCCCTGAACCCCTCACCAGACCCCTGAACCCCTCACTAGACCCCTGAAACCCCCACCGGACCCCTGAACCCCTCACTAAACCCCTGAACCCCTCACCAGACCCCTGAACCCCTCACTAAACCCCTGAACCCCTCACTAAACCCCTGAACCCCTCACTAGACCCCTGAAACCCCCACCAGACCCCTGAACCCCTCACTAAACCCCTGAACCCCTCACTAGACCCCTGAAACCCCCACCAAACCCCTGAACCCCTCACTAGACCCCTGAACCCCTCACTAGACCCCTGAAACCCCCACCAGACCCCTGAACCCCTCACTAAACCCCTGAACCCCTCACCAGACCCCTGAACCCCTCACTAGACCCCTGAACCCCTCACCAGACCCCTGAACACCTCACCAGACCCCTGAACCCCTCACCAGACCCCTGAACCCCTCACTAGACCCCTGAACCCCTCACCAGACCCCTGAACCCCTCACCAGACCCCTGAACCCCTCACTAGACCCCTGAACCCCTCACCAGACCCCTGAACCCCTCACCAGACCCCTGAACCTCTCACTAGACCCCTGAACCCCTCACCAGACCCCTGAACCCCTCACTAGACCCCTGAACGCCTCACCAGACCCCTGAACACCTCACCAGACCCCTGAACCCCTCACTAGACCTCTGAACCCCTCACTAGACCCCTGAACCCCTCACCAGACCCCTGAACCCCTCACCAGACCCCTGAACCCCTCACTAGACCCCTGAACCCCTCACCAGACCCCTGAACCCCTCACCAGACCCCTGAACCTCTCACTAGACCCCTGAACCCCTCACCAGACCCCTGAACCCCTCACTAGACCCCTGAACGCCTCACCAGACCCCTGAACCCCTCACTAGACCCCTGAACCCCTCACTAGACCTCTGAACCCCTCACTAGACCCCTGAACCCCTCACTAGACCCCTGAACCCCTCACTAGACCCCTGAACCCCTCACTAGACCCCTGAACCCCTCACCAGACCCCTGAACCCCTCTCACATCCCGGGTCCTCCAGTCCACATGTAAGGGTGTCCTTAGCTTTCCTGCTGAAGCGTAGACTTGATCCAGTGAAGAGGCTGCAGGAGGGCAGACAGCCGTCTCACTGCCTGTCTGTCCTCTGCTGATGAACGACCCACACTTCAGCATATCCACAGCCATCGATGTAAAGCGGTTAACACATGACCCCCCCGCTCTGCTCTGCCACCGAGGAGGGGAAATTCTTAAGTCGCCCAGATTCATAGGCAGGTTACCATGGTGACACGTAGACAGCCGCTACTATACCTTCATGCCACTGAATAATAAATGGGAGGAGGCACTCTGGGCCGGCTATCGGCTAAATCACAGTGTGTAACGGAGGGATCGGGTCCACGTGTTCCAGTTACACCCTTTATTTCATTCCAGCTGAAGTTTGTGGGTTCGATGGCGTTCCTTTATGAGACACTTATAACCGGGAGATTCTCATAAACACCGCACACAGGTCGGAGAATCAAATAGAGACTTTAAAGTAATGGAATGGTTCAGTCTGAGCACACACACACACACTCACACACACACACACACACACACACACACACACACACTCACACACACACACACACACACACACACACACACTCCAGTTCAGGTTCATTTCACCTCCGAGCCAAATCTCAAATTACAATCTGAAAAAAGGCCTGAAGAGACGCTGCTTGTTCTTCACATGACGACCTCCTTTAAGTGAACGCTCCAGTTGTAGTTGGTTCAGCAGAGCGACGCATCTTTGATATCAGAGTGTCTGCGATGACGCCGTTCATAGACCGGGTAACTGATGGTAAAGCCTGGATTCTATCAGTGTTTTTATTTTAATTTAAATCATATCAGCCACGAGGTCGATACGCAGACCGACAGAAGACCTTCTGTTTCTTAGCTGCTTCATTTCATTTCTCTGTCAGAGAATCCTTCAGTCCAAACCAACAGCTTCTGTGAGGTCAGCCAGCAGCCTCCTCAGTCACTAAAGAAGCATTACGTTACTTAATACGTTTACATCATTAATGAAGGCCGCTGCCCCGACTCAACACCATCCCTCTCTTCTCTCCATCCAACTCCGTCACCCAAAATAGGCAACAGGCTGATTTGGAAGCCAAAAAAAAGCTGATCTCTTGGATGTACTGAATTAAGGGGAGCTCGTACGTCCGTCCCCGGGGCCCATAATCCAAAGTTACGAGTGTGTTTCACCTCTTAGTGTGACGGCCAACTGTTACTGCTGCACCAAATGACCGCTCATTAATCCTGTCATTAATCCTGCCCTGCAGCTGTGTGTGTGTGTGTGTGTGTGTGTGTGTGTGTGTGTGTGTGTGTGTGTGTGTGTGT
This sequence comes from Eutrigla gurnardus, assembly GCF_963514095.1. Classification (NCBI taxonomy): domain Eukaryota; kingdom Metazoa; phylum Chordata; class Actinopteri; order Perciformes; family Triglidae; genus Eutrigla; species Eutrigla gurnardus. The sequence goes on from NC_139925.1 coordinate 3,072,943, forward strand.
GTGTGTGTGTGTGTGTGTGTGTGTGTGTGTGTGTGTGTGTGTGTGTGTGTGTGTGTGTGTGTGTGTGTGTGTGTGTGAGAGAGAGAAATCGTCTGTCAGCCAAAAAGGTATATTGTTGTGAATATACCGTTCAGCCTCATTCACCAACGGGCCAATCACAGTGGAGCTGGATCAGCAGGATGCAGAGTGAGCATGTTGGTGAGGAAGCAGGTAAATGAATGGTTCGGTGAGCAGATAAGAGGCTCGGGGGTTTGTGATTGGCTCGCTCTGTAGCCGCTTTACTCACCTTGAATGGACAAGAATATGAATGTTATTTATTCATTGATGCAGCGAACCTTTTACTCATTAAAGCAGCAACATTTGACATTCAGAGCATCAATATTTGCTGTGTAAAGATGTTCATTTAGTACATTATGGTCCATTTAGAGTCCAACAGACCAGAAAGCAGGGGATGCTTTAGGGGGCGGGGCTTACCTGCTGATTGACAGGTCACTACCAATGCCAGTTAGCTACTAAGATGACTTTAACACCACAATCATGAAGCTAACTTTGTTAGCAGCTTCACACCAGAATCCACATGGATCCAGATCCGGTACGGGTGCCACAATACTTTCTCCCAACACTGTGAGCTTCCTGAAAATAAAGCCTTTTGGAATATTATAAAGTGCTTATATTTTTCTAAGCTTCCAGAGCTAAAACCAAGAGAGAAACCCGTCGCCGTCGAGACCAAATCCTCTTTAAGTCGGTGTGTCGGCTCAAATTGAAGATCAATGCTGAAGTCAAATCTCCTCTCAAAGACAATACGGCTGGAATTAAAGGGGTTTACTCAACACGACACACGGGGTCACATCCAGGGTCACGAGTGATGTCACAGCCGAGTGCATCGCCCGACGCCGCCCTGTAGGTCTACGGGGGGAACAGCCTGCATCACATGTTGTGCCTTTTTATTGGACATCCCCCCTCATGTTTACATGCTTATTGTAGACAGGAAAGACTCTCAGGCCTCGGACGTCTCCGCTCCGCTGCACAGAGCGCACCTGTTGAACATGTCTGATACACCTGCAGTCTAGACGGGCGATCAGCCCACTGTGGGATGTATTCAGTCAGTCGGACAGGACAGCAGACACACACCTTATTTGATTCAGCTCTCAGCGGGCAGAATGTCCAACTAGAAACCAGTCTTCCTGAATGCAACCAAGTAAATAAAATAAGAAAAATCTGGTATTTTCTTGGTTTTTCTTGGTGCTTCATGGGCTTCGGTGCACGGTGGCTTCCCTGCTGTCTTCAGTTGGTCGAGGCTTCGTTCCCCAGGCCACGCCCCCTTACACCTGGGGGGGAGAAGACCACCTGACTTATATTTCATGGATGTAGCTCGTTTTCTGGCTCCGGTACAGGAAGATGTCTCTCAGCTCTGATTGGCTTAGATTTCCCCATCTGGGACTCCAGCATTAACGATCACATAAACAGACCTGCTTCCTTAGTTCAGTCGGTCAAACCTCATGTGTGGTTCTCGTGGTGTTACATTTAAAAACTCACACCTGCTTTCAATCCAGGAACTACCTCCATCCCACCTTTTTATATGTGGAAATGTGTATATATGTTTATATCTGAAATGCTCTGCTCGTTAATCAGAAACCATCCGCGTGTTGTTTTGTGATTTGGGTGAACTGGCCCTTTAAGAGTAAAAAGCCGACGACACAATACATTTTTTTTTTTCCTTTTGTGAGTCACAGCTAACGTCGGCCACGCAGGCTTCATGCAGACCAACAGTCCACGATGCAGCTTCTGTGTTTGCATTAATGAACGCTGTGATTTTATTTCCCCTCTTCTAAGATCTCGTCTCAAAGAGCTGGCTCGATATCAATCAGCCCCCCAGCTAATGTGGCAGTTCTGCTTTTACACACAATAAATACATAAATGAATTCATGTGTAATCCACAATGCCTGTTTAATCAAACGCCGTCCATCTGTTGCTGCTCTCTCTCTCTCTCTCTCTCTCTCGGTGCTTTATTTGGGTGAAGACAGAAGCCTGTGATGTGACAGTCGGAGTCAGAGCTGACGGAGGAGAGTCGAGCTGACAGCTGAAGCACATCTCCTGCTTCAAATCTGCTCAAATGCCCAGAAAACCCCCCAAAACCTCCACGACCCGTCTGGAGCGGGGGGAACCACTCCTGTTGGCATGGCAACCCCGTAGGGCTGTGCTTAATTTGTCTTGATGGGCAATGTTAACAACACAAACATGCTCAAGAAGAAAAACACAAGCTGCAACCGTGGCATCTCTCTTCTTTTAGAAGGTCTCGTGGTCAACGTTGAGGGAAGATCTGTGATTTCTGGTCAGACGGGAAACACGGCGAGTAGAATCGACCCCGTGACGTTTCCTGGGCGTCGACCCGTTTGTCGTGGTCGCTGTGTCTTTGAGCCACGTCTTGAGCTGACGGGACCGCCGATGATCTCAACGGAAGGAAATGATGCAAATCTCCCATCAGGCTCGTCAGCAGTTCCTCCGGGGCCAAGGTGGGGGGGGGGGGGGGGGGGTTCATTCATAAACACGTCCATCTCTCCCACATGTATCTATATAAAGGCACAGAGATGGTGTTTTCTCCTCACTGTGGATCACGCAGTAGAACACACACTTGCGTTGTCTGAAACACACGGCCGGTCCATCCCTCCGGAGTCCAGGAGCCGTGTTCTGATGCTGTGTAAGGTCTGGTGGAGATCCTGGGTTCAACAGCACCGTTGTGTTTCGCCCCGCAGGCTGTTTTTGTGGTTTCTACCGAGCAGGACGGTGCATCAAGGAGCAGGGGGGGAGGGAGGGAGGGAGGTGGAACAGCCAGGAAATAGAAAGCTGACATTCACCTGGATGCCCTCTGTAAGGAGAGGCAGACGTGGAGAATAAACGGTAGAGCGAGTGTGTGATTGTGGTTGCCACGGCTACAGCATGCTGCCCCGCTGGAAGGGGAGGGGGGAGGAGGAAGGTCAGACGGCTGAGGTGCAAGCGGCTAAATCAACTCTGAAGTGCGAGGTCTCCCTCGATGGCGTACGGCGGTGGAAGGAAATGTAGCTGTTTGGACCGCTCAGGAGGAACATAGATCGTCGTGACAACGGGGGACCTTCACGTCACGTCTTAAAGAACCCCCAGTGGGCCGTAAATCCCTGTGGAACGCCACATAGGAGAGGATCAAAGATGGAGGAGGAGACGAGTATGCGAGATAAGATGTCTCTTTTTGTATGACAACGGAATTGGAAGTCACCCCCTCCCCCCCCCCCCATTTAACTCTCTCATCTCTCGCCAGTCAACGAGGCTCCTCCCCCTTTCCATCACTTGATGTCTGTGTCCCACGACGTCTCGGAAACAGGCTGCCAAGCTTGAGCTTGTTTGGAGAAAGGAAATGATGCAACATAAATTTCAAGGCGAGGATTCTCAACAATTCCTCTCCACACACACACACACACACACACACACACACGCTGCAGGATGGAAATCAATAGCCTTTCAAGAGCGAGTCAGCGAACAAACCTGATGCTGTAAAATCACCTCCGGCTCCTCGGGTGGGTGTAAATGTTGGGGAATTGTGCTTAAGCACGCCGTCGCTCTTTGTCACCTTTATAGAATTATTTTCCAGGACAATGGGGGGGGGGGGGGGGGCAGGAGGATCCAAACAGCCCATCTTGTATCTGATGGGGGGGCAACGAAAACCACAACGCTGCAGCCGGCATAACAGACATAAGAAAGCAGCTCCTGTTTAACTTAATTAAGAAATGATTTGGCTGATCGTTCTCCTTGACATTGATTGACTAAGCAGCCCCCCCCCCCATTAACTGTGAGGACCCCCCCCCCCGCCCCCCCGAACAAAGCAGACGTCATCTGGAAAGCCCCACGCAGTAACACAATCGTTATCTCCACTATAAAAACATCATCGGCTGTGTCATTAGCATGGTTCTCTTCGCTTCCTGAATGTGAGCGTTTGCTTCTTCCCAGAAGTCAGTGTGTTCAGTGTGTTAATCATCTCGCATGGAGACAAACCACCGTTTGGGGTTCAGTCAGAGCGAGTGTCTGTGAGCGGGATATTAAACCTATTTATTAAACTCATTTCTGGTTCAGAAACTTCCATATTCAACCTTTTTGGTTTTGTGAATTAAGTGTTTTATACCCAGATGAAGGTCCGGTCCTCAGGTTCCAACAGCTGACGCTGAAGTGCCATTCTCTCTGCTGGCCACCAGAGGGCGACTCCTCTCTGGTTGTATAGAAGTCTATGAGAAAATGGTCCTACTTCTCTCTGCTGGCCACCAGGGGGCGACTCCTCTCTGGTTGTATAGAAGTCTATGAGAAAATGGTCCTACTTCTCTCTGCTGGCCACCAGGGGGCGACTCCTCTCTGGTTGTATAGAAGTCTATGAGAAAATGGTCCTACTTCTCTCTGCTGGCCACCAGGGGGCGACTCCTCTCTGGTTGTATAGAAGTCTATGAGAAAATGGTCCTACTTCTCTCTGCTGGCCACCAGGGGGCGACTCCTCTCTGGTTGTATAGAAGTCTATGAGAAAATGGTCCTACTTCTCTCTGCTGGCCACCAGGGGGCGACTCCTCTCTGGTTGTATAGAAGTCTATGAGAAAATGGTCCTACTTCTCTCTTGATGTATTATCTCAGTAAACATTGTAAACATGAGTTTATGGTCTCAATCTCTAGTTTCAAGTCTTCTTCAATCCAGCATGATATTCATTTAGTACATTATGGTCCATTTAGAGTCCACCAGACCAGAAAGCAGGGCATGCTTTAGGGGGCGGGGCTTACCTGCTGATTGACAGGTAGCTACCAATGCTACCAATGCTAGTTAGCTACTAAGATGACTTTAACACTTAGCTGTAAAGTTGACCTTGAATTATAGAAGCTAACTTTGTTAGCAGCTTCACACCAGAATCCACATGGATCCAGATCCAGTAAGGGTGCTGCTCTGCCGCTTGTGTTCATCAGATCCACCCGACGCTCCTCCACAGTCCAAATATGGTCACTTCGTTCTACCGGTTGCAAAAAAGACTGCATGACGTTGCCATGACTACGTCCACTTCTTCCATACAGTCGATGGTTGAAGTGTTTGTGTGTCTTTGCAAGTCTGCTGCATTTATCTTCTCATTATTTATGTATGAAATATTGAGGCCATTAGAGCGTGTACAGGTCTATCAGCGGGTGGATGTGTAGAGTGGAGTGTGTGTGCAGGTCGTGTGTATACGCTGACAGCACCACTTCGGAGGCTTTTCTATTATTAAACCTGATCTTCTGGCGGGGTTAAGTGCAGCCAGTCACTGACATTTCTGTCCACCAGGGGCGCCGTCGCCTCTCCACAGCATTGTTATCATGCAGCTCCTAAGGGGGCTGGTTTCCCAGATGTTGTTGGGACAGGAAGGGTGCTAATGTTCAATGTGCAAACAATGATCTCGGAGGGATGGTGGATCTTGAATGCAACTCGTTTGTCTGCATGGGGGATTCTTGGAAGGTGTTTTCTTGCAGTGACAGAAATAAAAAATAAAGTTTACAGGATTCACATGGTGTCTAAGATGGTGTCTACCCAAACCCTTTCTCCTAGAAAACCCTTTCTTCCTCCCCAGAATGTGTTTCCATGTTGTGTGTGTGTGTTGTGTTTTTAGTGAGTGAAAAAGAAGATAAAGTCAGACCGGTTGTCTCTTTAAATCAAGCTGCAGTGTTGATGTGCCCTCGAGCTGAAATGGTAAGAACCATTTCCACCTCTGCGGCAGGGAGCCTGACCGAACAGGCGCGCAGCGCTCCAAACGTGATTCTCATTCCCTTGGTCACTTGCTGCTCTATGGTCGCCTCCACTCCTGGAGACGAAACGCAATTTGTCACTCTTTCCTATTGGAGTTTTTTTTTTTTTTTTTGTATTTCCCCTCCTCTGCGCATCTCGGAGACATTATTTAATTTTTATTTCCCCTTTCTTTTTGATTTCTATTCCATCCGCAGAACTCGGTGGCAGTCGCCTCGATCCATCTCCCGCCGGCTGGAACGCCTCTCTCCTCCTCTGCGCTGCAATCTGTTGATAACTCCACTTGCAAGCTGCAGTTCATCGTGTTTCGCAATGGGAAACTCTTCCCGTGCACCGGGAATTCGTCAAATCTCGCGGACGACGGGAAGCGGAGGAGCGTTTCGACACCAGTTGCTTTCACCAAATTAGGTAAGAGGAAATCCATTTTGATCACCGTGGCCGCAGACATGTTTACACGCGCGCACGCCTCTGCGCAACATGTTAACGCACGCGCTTTTCGCACACACACAACCGCGCACGTGCCCAAAAACAAATCCTTTCTGTGGCTGTTTCCCTGTGAAGTTCACACAGTAATCAGTCTTCCACACTTGAGCCATGTCTACGCCACGCGCGCGCGCGTTTGCATGTGAGTGCGCGCCCGTGTCCACGCGCCACACAGCTAACACTTGCAGACTTTTCCCACCTGGTTGCCCCTTAATTGAGTGTTTCCCCGTCTTGTCGTCCCTCCTCCCGCAGATGGGTGCAGCCTCGGGAGCGCCGTGCACTCCGTGAGCATCGCGCTCCGGCACTTCGCCCTGGGTGTAGACCCCACCGCAGCCTACTGGGATTTTGACCTGCTGGATGGACACGGCGGCTGGAGGGCAGAGGGCTGCCACATAACGGGCTCCGGGGGCAACACGACCACCATTCATTGCACCCATCAAAATAACTTTGCAGTGCTAATGGTGAGTAGTCATTCATTCAGCACCCCTCCCTCATTAACGCGTCTCCAGCTGCTGTTATGGAGCATTTTTTTTCTCCACCACGGAAAAGATTGGAAGTCACATGTTTTTTTTTACATGCAGGGACCTTTAAACGGCTTCCTTTATTGTTGCTCAGCAGAGGGGAAGGATTTGTCAAATGCGCTACGGGGATTTATTGGCTTTGGAGTAATGCGCCACGCTAAATCCCCCCCCCCCCCCCCCCCCCCCCCCCCTATATATATATATATATATCCTGGAAATGAGAAGTTGCGTGTGTATAGTCTGCCACCTTTTTTCTCGCCCTTCTAAAAAGCAGCAGCAGCAGCTGAGATAGGAGCGAGGCTCGACAGAAGGAGCGCCTTCTCGTCGGAGCGAAGTGGCGCGCTAATTGGCTGCAACCATCGCCGAGCCCGAAAAAAAAGAAAAAGAAAGAAAGAAATGTTGGACTGTAAAGCGTAGCATCGCTCATCTGTGTCGCGCTCAAGTTTGGTGTGGACGCCGGCCGAGATGCCTCCTTCTCCTGACGACGTCCCCCCCCCTTCCCCTCCTCTCCACCCCTCCACCCCCCACCCCCCACTCCACATTGATTTCACGAGGATAAAACCAAAAAGTGCCATGGCATCGCATCGCCCGGTCGCTCCGTAGAGCCGCTGCTGCGCCCCGGTCCGCGTTTTTTTTTTGGATGAAAAGAAATCCTCCGGATGTTTACCGAAGAGTGGGATTCGTTAGACTGGGAGGTCAGTTCTCCAGTATGAAGCATGGGAAAAAAGTGTGTTGTGCTTGAGATGTCGCTGCATATTTCATGAAGCCGCTGTTGTTCGTGTGTGTGTGTGTGTGCGTGTGTGTGTGTGTGTGAGAGAGAGAGGGAGAATAAGCTGGCGGAGGGGAAGGAAGAAAAAGCCGCATTGGAATGAGAAAGAGTCGGGTACGGGGGGGTGGGGGGGGGGTGTAGCAGGATCGGCGGGGTGCTGTGGTGGTGGGGGGGTGTGGAGAATACTAAGCTGTTGTCAGATGTCAGATTGTGCATGCTGCATGTATTTGACTATGAACGCGCGGCTCGATGGCGCGTTTGTGTCCGTCGGGATAAAGCGGGAAAAATATCCGTCAAATGTCAAATCAAGATTCCCGACGTGAACTTCCGAGACTCCCCTCCGACGGTGGAGACGCATCCGCGACGGTGGAAGGAAGCAGAGCCGGGCGGGAGCGTCCACGTCGCGCTGCTTTCATGCGTCTCTCCTGATGCAGTCACCACACCCGCCTGGTCTCCGCAGTGCCCGAGGAAAGGACCCTTATTTACGGACTCGTGACATCATCCTCCTGCTTGGCCTCATCTTAAAAAAAAAAAAAGAAATGCTGCATGTTGCAACACCGACCCCCTGTGTGGCCCCCCAGGGTGGCTTCTGCAAGTACCGGACCTGTTGCATAATGGTGTCACGTCAAACTCACAGGGATTGTCTGGTTTTCATCTTCACCGCTCACAAATGAGGAAGATCTCATCCTGTCACTGAAATACAAGCTGCTTTTGGTTGTAATCGGGGTAACAAGTTGCAAAGTTGCTCATCCTGGCTGCCCTGGCAACGCTGCAGAAGGTGACAGCAGCCACGTGATCACGGGTCCAATCCAGCCTATCACCTTTCCCCGTTTGCTTTTTGAATTCCTCAGTCAGATCAGCTGACTGCGATACATATACATGTATACATATCATCTGTGATGTTGGGCAAACTGACGGAGGGTTACAAAAGCATGACAGCTTCTAGAGATGAATAATGCAACAAAAAAAATCATTTCAAAGAGGATGGAGGTTGGAGTGGAAGATGCCCGAAAGGCACGACGCCTTTCAATGTGCAATATCCAATTCCTGTTGATCTAGACCGCCCGTGTGTGTGTGTGTGTGTGTGTGTGTGTGTGTGTGTGTGGATGATTAGTGTCTACAAATAGCATGACAAGCCAATACAATGGTCCCTGTGGACGGAGGTTTTAGATACAGAAAAAGCCCTTTAATGAGAATCTGACTTGGCTCCGTCACAATTAGAAGGTGGAGCGTCTCCCTCCTCTCCCATCCCAACGCCAAATTAAGCGACTTGGGACGGATCCGTGTGGAAAAACCACACAAAGCTTTTGTTTTGGGCATGTATATTACCCCCCCCACCACCATGCTGTGGAGTTAGCAGCTCTGTACTAAATGCTTCGTTTAAGGAAGCCGCGCTGCTGAAGCCGCGGTGCTACGGAGCGTTTGAGTGTTCCGGGTGTCGGGAGGTGTTGAGAGGCAGCAGGCCTCTGTGTTGGATGAACTTTTTTTTAATTTCCCGTACTGAGCTGAACTTGGATCTGTTAGAAAGCAGCCGTTCCAGATTTCAGCACCAGGGACAGCTCCCATGCATCTCCCCCCTCCACCTCCTCCACCCGCTGCCTCCAGCAGCCCCGTGTCTGTCTGACTGGCTGACTCACTCGTTTACAGCAATGCAGCCTCATCATCTGTCTTCATCACAGTGACATGCCCCCCCCCCACCCCCCCTCCAGAAAGACACACCTCCACCACCACACCGTCTCATGGTGGCTCGTTCCATTCCTTTACTCACTTGAGAGAGAACCGTGGATGAAGGAGTTCCTGCTGCTGCACACGGTTTATTATGCAGGAGCAGAGCTTTAGAATTGGTGGTGGGGGGGGTACAGGGTATTCTCATACACACCGTACAGGATATAATGAGGATGAGGAGTGGATTCCTGGAGAGCGGAGGGTTACAGTCGATGACGCGGCGGCCCGCCAGCCTCATGCATTGTGGATGTAAATGTGCTCGCAGGCATTTCAAAGAGGATTGCAGTGTTTGTTTGGATTGTTCCTGTACTTCAGTTACCAGTACTTTAGTACAAATACTACAAGTGAAGGTCCTGTATTCAAAATATACATCTCACACACATCTGGGCATCACCAGCTCCACACTGCTGTTATGAGGAACCACTGATCTGCACCCATCCCACGTTTCCAGTCCCAGTACAGACTGTTGGAGCGCACTGCTGGTTGCAAGTTGCTGGTTGCAAGTTGCTGGTTGCAAGTTGCTGGTTGCAACCCTGAAATCCACACCTAATGGTGAGAATATCCCCATGGTCTTCATGCAGGTCCCTTTTCTGGGGAACTTACCTGGTCCTCAGTGGAACCTCATGCGATGATGAGGGAGGTTGTGTTGACTTAACCTCCCAGCTAAAACCTGAGATGATATTCGAGCAACAATCCAAAACCTCACGTCTCACATGAGACCCCTTCACTTGTGAGGCCGGGTTGTCTTAAGTCGGCGTAACTGCTGCTTCAAACAGACGACCACAAATGAGCTCATGGAGACCCGGAGCACATCTGGACACATTAGTTCCCATCGGCTGAGCCTCGTACGGGCTCGATACCGTGTGACATCACCGCTGACACGCCGGGACACGGTACACCCTCTCTGATCCAGATGCATGTGAGAACACACTCTCTCTGCAAAAACACTATATCAGCTTTACTTTTGTTTATCGGGGGGAAAATGTTTATTGCCTCCTCAATCACTATTATTGTCACTAAAAAGCTAGTAAGTTGGAGGAAATGATGGATGAATAGACGGTGGGAGGGAAGGGGAGATAAAATTAGAAAGCCTTCTGCGCTCCAGCGGAGAGGAAACACCGATTGATTGTGATTGCATTCTTAAAAAAAAAAAAAAAAAAAACATCCTTTAAAGGGAGTTGTTTACTCAAAATTCAATCCACATTTGGCGCTCTGTTGTTTAGCAATTACGGGGAATACACACACACACACACACACACACACACACACAGAAATCACTGTAAGTTGTGCAGGATGATTGAAAAATATCCCTCCTGGCAACTTTGAACATTTCCACACTTTTCTTTTTTGAGCTCCAAAACAGAGTTTTTCATGTTTGTGTCTCATTTTCCGTCTAATTCTCAGCGTGTGGCGATCTCAGCGGCGTGCGTCCTCATTAGTCCTTTGTCCGACATCCGCGCTCGAGGCGGACGCAACCAGACGACGAGCCCCGTGTTTTCATCATCCGCCGCCGAGCGAGCGGGCGCCGGCTTCCTGCGGGGGGTTATCTCCGTCCTGGCGTCCCTGGACTTTCTCTCTCTGTGAGACGTTTGCTCATGAAAGCAGCTTTGGTGTGTTGGAGGAGATGAAGGCATCCACAGTGATAATGACGATGACCTGTTTAGATATGCCTCCGTGTCTCACAAGCACTCGCTTGGTGTTTTTCTGTTTGTGTTGAGGCGGGAGGGTGAAGGCGGTGATGACAGGCTGTGATATCGACGGGGGGGGGGCTGATGCCTCGTGGTTGTGTGTTAGCTGATAGTGGATTTAAAAACAGGAGCTTTGTGTTACCACCGTACAATAAGCACCTCTTAGCCTCCGGAGAAGAGGCACAAATGGGCGACTTGAGTGTGACAACGAGGCTCCCGGAGGAGACTCGGCTCCCGGCTGACAAACAGTCCAGCAGATAAACTCCCATAAAGTCACAGCTTTGCTTGTTGTACGGATTAAACCAAGCAAGATACCCTATCATGTGTTAATTAGGGAGCTTTAGGGGTGCTGGTTAGATGTTACCTCAGGACAGAGCCAGGCATCTGTTTGCAGTTCATGCTAAGCTAAGCTAACCGCCTGCTGGCTTTAGTTTTATAATTACTGTAGAGACATAGTAGTGGTATTGATCTCCTCATGTAGACATGATGGTTTTCAGCTGATGGAAACCAGCAATTCTCTCCCTGGCCACCAGGGGGCGACTCCTCTCTGGTTGTATAGAAGTCTATGAGAAAATGGTCCTACTTCTCTCTGCTGGCCACCAGGGGGCGACTCCTCTCTGGTTGTATAGAAGTCTATGAGAAAATGGTCCTACTTCTCTCTGCTGGCCACCAGGGGGCGACTCCTCTCTGGTTGTATAGAAGTCTATGAGAAAATGGTCCTACTTCTCTCTGCTGGCCACCAGGGGGCGACTCCTCTCTGGTTGTATGGAAGTCTATGAGAAAATGGTCCTACTTCTCTCTGCTGGCCACCAGGGGGCGACTCCTCTCTGGTTGTATAGAAGTCTATGAGAAAATGGTCCTACTTCTCTCTGCTGGCCACCAGGGGGCGACTCCTCTCTGGTTGTATAGAAGTCTATGAGAAAATGGTCCTACTTCTCTCTGCTGGCCACCAGGGGGCGACTCCTCTCTGGTTGTATAGAAGTCTATGAGAAAATGGTCCTACTTCTCTCTGCTGGCCACCAGGGGGCGACTCCTCTCTGGTTGTATAGAAGTCTATGAGAAAATGGTCCTACTTCTCTCTTGATGTATTATCTCAGTAAACATTGTAAACATGAGTTTATGATCTCAATCTCTAGTTTCAAGTCTTCTTCAATCCAGCATGATGTTCATTTAGTACATTATGGTCCATTTAGAGTCCACCAGACCAGAAAGCAGGGGATGCTTTAGGGGGCGGGGCTTACCTGCTGATTGACAGGCCGCTACCACGCTACCAATGCTAGTTAGCTACTAAGATGACTTTAACCCTTAGCTGTAAAGTTGACCTTGAATTATAGAAGCTAACTTTGTAAGCAGCTTCACACCAGAAACCACATGGATCCAGATCCACGGGTTGCTGAATGAATATTGGAGGAAGTTAATTCAAAGCGCTGCCTTCATGTGATCAATATAATCTTGTAAAATGTCGTAACTGAAATGAAGATGTTTCCTCAGTAATATAAAATAGATGTTAGAGAGGGAAAAATGAGCTGTTTAACTTCCTAACACTCGCTCTAAGCAGCTTATAATACATCATTAAAACTACTAATGCTGGGATTTTTCTTTTTTAATCAAGCAATTATTTAAATAAAATCAAGTATTTCCTAACTATTAGAATTGCGTGTTTTCTGCAAAGCAAAATGAGAACATTGAGATGTCTTTTAAAGTGGAAGTTCATTTTCACGGTTGTAAAAGGAAAGTAGAAGTTCGTCTCGCTGTCAATTACAGTCCTGAGAAAGGAAATCAGAACATTCGGTTCACGTTTAAAGGGGAACGCCACCTAAATTACATTATGAAGCTTCATCGACTCAGAATGTTAGATTTCCTTCTTAAAAACCCAAAACATCTTTATTGTATTGGAGTGAAATAATTATTCCAGCATCGTACATTTGAAGTTTCAGCTCTCTATTTGAGTTGTTCATGTGTACTTATATTTTATATTGTTATTTTTAGTCTTGAAATGGGCTTCATTGAACTATTTAACTTGTTGGTGTTGAAATAACAGAGGGTTCTTTTACAAACTTGAATATGTGAAAATGATGAGTAAAATGAGCTTTGGCGTTATTACGTAGCTTACCTCTTACTCGCTTGTTTTACGCCTTTTTTTCCCCAGTAAATGCTGATTATTCGCAGCTCCGCTCGACCTTTCACCCCTTCAACCTCGCTCTGCGTTTGTTCCCAAACGGCGGCGAGTAGCGAGGCCGCCAACCGGGACTCGGTCAGTCTGGCACCGCGTGAACTCGCCGGTCGGGTTAATATTTAATACGCCACACTCGTGTTCCATTAAGCATTAACTTAAATGTGATGTCAGGCGCGATTACTGAAGCACGTGGAGGTGTGTGTGTGTGTGTGTGTGCGTGTGTGTGTGTGTGTGTGTGTGTGTGTGTGTGTGTGTGTGTGTGTGTGTGCGTGTGTGTGTGTGTGTGTGTGTGTGTGTGTGTGTGTGCGTGTGTCTGTGTGTGTGTGTGTGTGTGTGTGTGTGTGTGTGTGCGTGTGTGTGTGTGTGTTTACTGACTGGGAACTTGCTTCGGTGTGGAGGGGGGGTCTGGCTCCTCCGGCGGTCCACGTGATGCAGGTTTAGTTTCTCCGTGACCAACGAGCTGCGAACTCACAGGCCGCCGTTTATCTCATCATCATCAACCATCGCCCCCCCCCACCCCCACGCCGTTTCCTGCCTGGGACGCTGGTTTTAATGCGTCTCCGTCTCTCGGCCCGGATACAAATTGCATCGCTTCGACCTTTTGTTATTCAAATGATGAATGCTCCTCAGCTAAGTGTGTGACAGATTATAATAGTGCTGCTCGCAGCAGAAGGGATTGTTGCACCTCATAGTGTGTGTGTGTGTGTGTGTGTGTGTGTAGAGGGAGTTAATAGGGTATCCGATGGTCCCGAGGTTTTGATGTTGTTTATAAACGGCCGGCGATTAATTGGCAGCCGAAAGCCGCTCGCTTGAGATGTGAAACCGTCCTGAAACATAACGACGTGATTGCGTTTTGATTTTTTTATTCCCAACGTGATGATTCCGGCTCACATTTCCCCTCAAAACGTTTAGCGAGAAACGGGCCGTTGTCACGGCGATATTAGTCACCACTGACTCAAAGGAAAGCGGCTTCCCGCTCGTCCTCTGGCGTGCGGCGGAGGCCATGTGACGTACGTGATTCATGTCCTCCAACGCCGCTGCTCGCCACAGGAAGTCTGACTGAAGCGAGACGAAAAGACAAACATGATACGGCTTCTGATGTGAGAGTGTCCACGTCCTCCCTCGCCAGCTGCTCCCCCGACGCCCGGCGACCCTCTCTGAAGCCCCCGGAGACGCCGCCGCGCTGGAAACCAGGGCACGCCATGTAAACAGCCCTCTCTCTCTCTCTCTCTCTCTCTCTCTGTCTCTCTCTCTCTCTCTCTCTCCCCCCCCCCCAGCTCATTTGCACAGCGCTGGCCGGTCTAGACAAATACATGAAGGGCTTGTTTGTTCTCTCTATCAGGGCAGTGGAGAAAGTGATCCGGCCCCGTGGGCTGGCTGGCTGGCTGGCTCGGTCCATGCCCCCCCCCCCCCCCCTCCTCTGTTGCAGCTCCCAGAATGCCCCTCTCTACCCCCCCTCCCCTCTGCTGGGCTGCCAGGCCCCTGATTAGCAAGTATATCAGTACAGAAACAGAAAAGGCCGAAGGTTAAAGGTGACGGACTAGAAACATTAAGCCCTCGTCAGTAGTTTATATTCTACATCTCAACCTTTTTTTTCCCGCCACAACTAATCATGATCACTGTGACCTTTTTGACCTTTAACCCGTTGACCGTATCGCTTTGTTGAAGAGCAGAGAGGCCTGCAGTCGGATCGCTTTTACATCCACTGTAGGGCCACGGAGCTGCTGCTGCTGCTGGTTGTTCTGCTGCTGGTTGCTGCTGCTGCTGGTTGCTGCTGGTTGCTGCTGGTTGCTGCTGCTGCTGCTGCTGGTTGCTGCTGCTGGTTGTTCTGTTGCTGGTTGCTGCTGCTGCTGGTTGCTGCTGGTTGCTGCTGCTGCTGCTGCTGGTTGCTGCTGCTGGTTGTTCTGTTGCTGGTTGCTGCTGCTGCTGGTTGCTGCTGGTTGCTGCTGCTGCTGCTGCTGGTTGCTGCTGCTGGTGCTGCTGCTGGTTGCTGCTGCTGCTGGTTGCTGCTTCTGCTGGTTGCTGCTGGTTGCTGCTGGTTGCTGCTTCTGCTGGTTGCTGCTTGTTGTGCTGGTTGCTGCTGCTGTTGGTTGCTGCTGGTTGCTGCTGCTGCTGGTTGCTGCTTGTTGTGCTGGTTGCTGCTGCTGCTGGTTGCTGCTGGTTGCTGCTGGTTGCTGCTGCTGCTGGTTGCCACACTTGTAATTAGGGAGCAGCTATGATGCGAGGAGGCCCCCTGTGCTCCTCGGGGGGAGATAAGGACGGCAGAAAGACTTACATAATGTGAAGGGAGGCGATAACATGAGGAGGTTTCTTTAGACGAGGTCTGTGAAGAGCCCTTCAGAGTCCTCTGAGGTCTTCCACTCTTTCAGATATTAATATTTGCATTTGGCTGTTCTTCATAGAGGACGGTATTCTAATGTCGGACTAAAGCATTTGTTAGATTTCACCAAAGCTTGCACATGTTTTGCATCTCCAATCATGAACTGTAAGACCACCTGAGGGTATCTGGTTAGACTAGAACCAGTCCACAGACAGGACCACCATGCATGTGGTCTCTGATAGACCAAGAGGTAGGAAGAACAGTGTTTTCAACAAGAACAGCCTGAAGTAATGACGCTGTTTGTGTGTTTATTCTAACAAGTCTGATGGTCCTGTAGCTCCACATCATCTTCTTTCCTTCAGTGTCTTTATAGTTTAAAACCTAAAGTCCACGTCCAAACAGAGACCCGGCTCCTCAGCTCATTCAAACGCCTCCATTAAAAGTGATGACGTCACCAAGTAACTAATTAGCATAACATCCGTCCATCCAAGACAAACGTAAACGTCCTTGGTCTGGACTTCTGGTGAACTCGGGGTCCTGCAGCTCCTCTGGAGTCGTACTTTAATCTGCAGCTATAAATAATCCCCATAAATGCTTTGAACTCCTGTTTTAGTAACGTTTGTCTAAAACTACACTTCCCAGCTGTTTTTGGAAATGACTGAGCCTGTTTTTATAATATACTCTCTGGTTTTAGAGATTTATGTCCTCATTAGAAGTGAAAGGGCGCCGGACTCACTCAGACATGTTGGGCACGTAGATTAATTGACTATATTGTCACTACGGCGACGCCAGAGGCAACTTTTTGCTCAAAGTGTCTTGATGGTCGCAGTTCGGTTTAGGCAGTAAAAACACTTAAAGGGACAGTCCGGGTGTTTTGAGGTGGGGTTATATGAGGTTCTCATCCTTAAAACTGATAAACGGCACTAAAACATCCCAGATAGACTGACAGATAGACCTGTCTGATGCCCTGAGAGTGAGACCCGGCTTCTTGTCTGCGTGGATGTTCCCTCCCAAGGCGACGGAGGAAACGTGTGAGAGGAGGCGTCACAGGTCTGGCTTGTTTGCGTAGACCAGAACCACATCGATGTCTCTGAGGGCTTCACAGGCCTGAAACCACAACAAGGACTACCTCCTCAAACAACCTCAGCACATGAAGAATAAAGAGAAACCTCCGGAGAGTCTATTCAAACACAGAGTCCTCCTCCTCCTGCTGTCGGTGGGAAACAATGAAAAACCCAACACTGTGATACACGAGGAGCAACAATGGGATTATAATTGAACACGATCGTAAGAATCTCCGAAGGAGTCCAATCAAGGGAGTCTCAGGAAGGAAAGGGTCCGACCCCGGATCAGCCGGGTGGAGGTGGATCTGGTTCCCCGTTGGGTTTATCTTTTATGGGTCTCTCTACGAGCTCGTGAACGGAGAGACGTCTGAGTGAATTAAGCGTCCGCACACGTCTGGTGTTATCACCGGGGTGAGCGACGCGCTCCGGCATCAAAGGTGAAAACCAATCTGGGCGCTGAAACCCCCTCTGACGAGATGCAAACATGTAAATTGCGGGCGGAGGCGAGGGAGCCTCCACTTAGGCCTAAACGGCAGCAGATAGCACAATATGTCAGACGGCACCAATCAAAGATGGAGCATTGCATTGTGGGAGGGGGGGGGGGGGGGGTACAGTAGCTTCCAGGCGGAGGAGGGGGATGATTTAGCTCCGTGTTCTCCATCTGTCTGGCCTGTTGTCTATGTAATCACTCTTCATCTCTCCATCACTGCTTCTCATCGTCGTCCTCGGCAACAAGCTGCTTCATGTTCGATGCTCTACGTGACATATTCTCCACGCATCCATTCTCTGCACGCTCGGCTCCCCCCTCTCTGTTAGGAGACATGTGTTTGGTTTCTCACACGCCTGCAGACACCGTGGTTTCTATGGCGATGTGAACATACAGCCATGAAAATCGTTAGAAAGCTGCTGTTTTTTACGTCTTTGGGAGAGTTCCTTAAACGCACCGTTGCAGGCAAACATACGCTTCTTTACCTGCCGCGGTCTCCGCGAGAGCAATGCATTCTGGGAGAGAGGCTGTTTGTGGAGGCCGGGCATCACAGTGAATCCTCGCCGACGCCGTCGCTGTCTATTAGGTGTTAACAGAGCAGAACCTGTGGGGTTCACGTTCATCTTTACGGAGAGAGGAAGGAGATACACAAGCACTGAGCAGTGTGTGTGTGTGTGTGTGTGTGTGTGTGTGTGTGTGTGTGTGTGTGTGTGTGTGTGTGTGTGTGTGTGTCAGAGAGAGAGAGAGAGAGAGAGAGCTGCATCCTCCATCCATTGAGCATTCTGAGGCAGCAGCGATTTGAAGAGATGAGTCACCCCTCAGACAACACCTACCAACCACCTCTCTCTCTCTCTCTCTCTCCCTCCCATCCACACACACACACACACACACACACACACTGATGATGAGACATGATGTTGGCAGGCAGAATCCCAGACGGCTCTCATCGTCTCTTTAAAACACAAACCTCCCGTTGAAGAGGTTTTGTCTCATTTCGGCCGCGTCGCTCTACATTTTGAACCCCATTCACTCTCATTGATTTCTGTTCTCACACCGAGGAGATGGAAGGGCTTTTTCATCATGAGCAGGGTGGAGGCTTGAATCTGGTGTCAAAATGAGGGTCGGGGTCTGATGGCCAGGGCCGTTTTTAATTCAAGGCTAGAGAAGAAACCGGTTGGAACCTTTTCTCACCCTTTTTTATTCACAAAGAAAATGTGCAAAGTGTTCAGGTAGCAGGTTTTTCATCTATTCGATTAAATCAAACTTCTCCACGAGGATCATTCATCTCTCTCAAGCTGCTCAGTCAGTACCAGTCGGCCACTGGGCAGACTGGGCGTCTCCCAGTAGCCCAGAGTTTTTACTGGAGGCCTGCTGGATGAATAAGAAGGTGGAGAGAGGTGTATTAAAAACCGATCATCTCCCTGCTCTCACATTTGTCCGTATTGATTCATTCTGCTTGTTGCAGACGCATCTACTCGTGTCTCATTGTTCCAGTGTTGGGGGGGGGGGGGGGTTATGTGATAGTCATGCTTTAAACGTCTCCACACAGCACCGACTACATTAACCTCTAAATGCGACTCTTCTCTTCTGAAGCTCCGGAGGAATCGGAGCTGGTGAAACACCGTCGCCGTGTGTGAGGAGAGCAACGCTCCCTGCTTCGTCTCAGACGCCCAGCGAGCTCAGAACGCTCGTTGCTTTGACGTGAGCGTTGATCCCACCACGTTTCACGGTGGGCCTCGAACATTCGGTTTGGCGAGGCGTCCATTACGGTCATAAGGAGCCGGTTCAATCTGCACGATCCGGTTCAATCTGCACGATCCGGTTCGATCTTCACGATCCGGTTCTTCTGGGGCAGTCACTGGGGGATGATGAAATGGGAGCTGGGAGCCCTGCAGGCCGTTCACATGAGGATTTCATTTTGTTTTTCTGCCCCCCCCCCACCACCACCAATGAGATTACAGCCGGGGAATAAAGAGCACATTTGCGAGGACATATGTTCTCCAACAGCATTAATTAAACGCTAAACGGGTTAAAAAATGTTGTGCAGCTCATCGTCATGGTGACGCCGATGCCCCGTGAGTGCACACAGTGAGTTTTTTTTGCCCCCGTTTTATCCCGCGGGGCTGATAACCTTGCAACCCGCTGTGCCTGCGCGCCGAGATTATGGATGAAGTTTAATTGACTCTGGTAATCTGATTGTGCGGCGGGCGGGAGGATCCCGGATTAAAGTTGTAACTACAACACAAACACGGGGATCAGGGCGCCCGTTGAGCCGGGGGGGGGGGACAATGGAGGCATGTTTACACGTAGCACGCCTGCTAATCCAGAATAGGCTAAGCTAGGCTGAGCCGCCCTGTTGGGTGATATTGTTGCTTCTCCGTTTAATGAATCGTGGCGTCGGAGAGCTGTGATGTAACGCGATGGCGGTGATGACGATAATAACATGGAGAGGAGGAATCACATGGCCCATCGGTCGTCACGACAACCGGGTCAACCAGGCAACTGCAACTGTTGCACAGTGAGATCTGGTGACGGGAGGATGGAGGATCTTATCACATAAAAACACACATTATCAGTGAGTTTAAAACGCCGTCTATCTCGCCGTCATGGTGGAGACGTGAAAAATGAGCCTGATTTAGAATAAACAGGGAAATCTGGTTTTTAATGTATTTAAAGACCTTATGATTTATGACGATCATCTTATTTTAAGATCATTTGATTGTTTTCCACTTAGACGGATGTTTCTTATCTGTGACGCAGTAAAAACAACATGTAGAGTGATTTCAGTATGTTTAGTTCCATTAAACAGTTTGGAGCATATTTTCATAATTATCGCCACCGTTATCATTCACGATATCGTCCTGACGTTCATCTAAATATGCAGAAAAAAGCCCAACATACTGCACTTTACTACATTGTACCTCACATTTAGTCAAGAAACAGATTTCTGATGGAACATCATTTTTATAGGGAAGATCGTAAAGGAAAAATAAAAAGGTATGATTAAGTGATGAGTTTGTTCTTTGTGATCGTTCCTGGAGAAAAAAAAACATTTTTCACTTCTCTAACATGATGGCGTTTTAATGTAACAATATGCAGGATTATCCCAATAATAGTGATCAAATATAGTTTTTCATGGCGATCTGGGATCAAATCCTCTGTCGTCCCATCCCTGTTATCGGGAACATATCGGGGCCGGGATAATCGTGACATGACATCTTCATATCATCCCAATGCCGGTGAGATTCATACGTAATTAAACGTGAAACTCAATGTATCCACCTGGAAGAGACGCAGATATACAGGAAGAGCAATCTGCACACGAAGAAGATGATGAATATGTGTTTAATAAGGTCCAGATCCATAAACACTGCTACCAGGATCCACATGAACCGTTAGTCCAGGTTCCTCTTCGGCTCCATCTCTCTCCTGAAGGGTGTCTTCATCCTTCTTCCTCTTCCTCTCTGTTCTCTCACCCCAGCTCTGCTTCGCTGTAAGCCCTTTTTTTTTGTAACCTTTATTTGTCCAGGAGAGGCTTCTGCTGAGCACGCACGCTCTCTACCAGCTTTGACCTTCTTCCCTTTCATATGCTCCTCTGCTGTACATACGCTGCCCTATAAAATGGCAGCTCCTCCATTGTCGGCCTCTGAGCAGCTTTTTAAAGAAAGAGCTCTCCAGGAAGGTTCACTCTCTCGCTGTCAGACACACGGGTTCCTCTTTGGGCTACCGCTGTCCTTCGTTTGGCTGGTCTGGAAGCTGTCTGGGCCAGCTGGAAGTGTGTTAGTCTCACAGGATTCTCTTCTATAGTCTTTGTGGCACCAAATCTGCTACGTTTTAAAAAACAATTATTGTTGTCTATAAAATATCAAAAATGGTGGGAAATGTCACGATTTCCTGATGGGCACGGGCAGAAGTGAAAGCATCCCCTGCTTTCTGGTCTGGTGGACTCTAAATGGACCATAATGTACTAAATGAACATCATGCTGGATTGAAGAAGACTTGAAACTAGAGATTGAGACCATAAACTCATGTTTACAATGTTTACTGAGATAATACATCAAGAGAGAAGTAGGACCATTTTCTCATAGACTTCTATACAACCAGAGAGGAGTCGCCCCCTGGTGGCCAGCAGAGAGAAGTAGGACCATTTTCTCATAGACTTCTATACAACCAGAGAGGAGTCGCCCCCTGGTGGCCAACAGAGAGAAGTAGGACCATTTTCTCATAGACTTCTATACAACCAGAGAGGAGTCGCCCCCTGGTGGCCAGCAGAGAGAAGTAGGACCATTTTCTCATAGACTTCTATACAACCAGAGAGGAGTCGCCCCCTGGTGGCCAGCAGAGAGAAGTAGGACCATTTTCTCATAGACTTCTATACAACCAGAGAGGAGTCGCCCCCTGGTGGCCAGCAGAGAGAAGTAGGACCATTTTCTCATAGACTTCTATACAACCAGAGAGGAGTCGCCCCCTGGTGGCCAGCAGAGAGAAGTAGGACCATTTTCTCATAGACTTCTATACAACCAGAGAGGAGTCGCCCCCTGGTGGCCAGCAGAGAGAATGACAGTTTAAGGCACTTTAGACTTGGCTTCACTTGTCAGAACCAGAGGTTGCCGTCTGTATCTTAATAAGAGCAATAATAATTTACTCTCGCAACATTCAGTCCCTGGCTTCCTGGTAGCCTGCTGTTTATTCTTTACAGTTAAGTGAACATCAGGGTGTGTGTGTGTGTCTGTGTGTGTGTGTGTGTGTGTGTGTGTGTGTACTTCTGCAGCTTCAGTAACACCCGACCATAGACAGCTCCGGCTGGGATGCTGATGCATGCTGGGAACAATACATTCTGCTGTTAACTGGGCTTTTAAGCTTTTACTAAACTCCAAATGGGTTTCAA
>NC_139925.1:3099836-3204836 GCF_963514095.1 Eutrigla gurnardus
AGAAGGAAAACAGAATACAGACGGGAGCAATTTCAAAATTGCAGAAGATTGAGATTTTTCTTTTTGTTTCAAGTGGAAAGTAAACAGCTTCCAAAGGCCGCTGGATATGATGCTGTGTGCAGAATTCTGAGCATTATTTGTGAAATAAACCAATAAAACAATGATCCCCGGGGTTTAAAGACACATTAATATTAGTGACGTGAGGAAGAGAGCTAAAAAATAAACCATCGGGAGCATTTCTCTTAAGATGGTAGTAATGCACCGCTCCATTCGTGAAGGGAAAATCACATTTACTCCAAAATAAATCCTCTTTTCTTATTTTATACAAATCTTTGAATAAATATGAAACATACTGGAGATTCATGGAAAACACTGGTATTTTACTAGACGTCCATCTAATATACAATTTAGCTTTTTAACTTAAAGACTGAGTATTTTTACAACACACACAGCGGGAAAGTCACTTCCTTCTCTGCTCTACTCCTTCAATCAGTTTAAATACATCCGTGTTTTTCATCTACGCCAGAAATTCAGTGAAGTTAGTACGAGCATCTTTCCGACTGAAGGTCACCAGTTAGCACGGTCACTTGTTTAACTGAAGCACCAGCTGCTCAACGGTCGGGATCCTGACAACCGAACACGTAGCAACCAGACATTTAGACGGTACAGTTTTTAATTCAATGTTTAAAGCTGCTAACTTGAACATGCATATGGATGTTTATGAGGACGTCGGGCTGTAAAAGTATTCGTGTCCTCCAGTATATGTTCACGTGCTCCAGCTATCCTCTTACTGGTGGAAGGTGTTCACGGGCTCCAGCATAGCTGGAATATCCACAAAGTGCAATAAACGCACTTATTCATCACAAAGTGCTTTTCAGAGCAGAAAGACTTAAAGTGGAGAGAGAGGAACGAGGCCATATTTAAGATATGAAGCCGGAGCCTTTTGCGGCGTCTGTCACACATGGGAGGTTTTTTTCTTTCACGCTAACAAAACACCTCGCCGTCCTCCACGCCTCCCTCCAGGCGTCCCAGCACGGAAACACATCTCTGTTTAGTAACACTTGGTTGTGTAGTATCACTCCAGCTGACTGACAGTATCGGAGCAGCGAAGCGCCGGGTCGCGTGTTAAACGGCAGAATGAGGGGGGGGTTCAAGAAAAACGTTCACACTTCGGCTCGCTAACGTGTTAACACACATTAATATAATTATATACACATACGGGATGAGCTGCTGGTTCTTCCTCTGCCAGCCAAGATGGAATCTGATCTGTGATGCTGAAGCGAGAGTTAGTGTCTGGAACACTGACAAGAAGTGGACGTTGTCATGGCGACGTCACCTGTTTGGTTGTGGATTATGGTTTTGAAGGCTCGAGCTCAGCGTTTTGGCCGTCGCCATCTTGGATTTTTTTGACACCATTGAAGGAAGTGACCATATTTGGACTGTGGAGGAGCGACGGGTGGATCTGAGAACACAAACTGCAGAGCGGCACCCTTACTGAATCTGGATCCATGTGGATTCTGGTGTTGAAGCTGCTAACAAAGTTAGCTTCTATAATTCAAAGTCAACTTTACAGCTAAGTGTTAAAGTCATCTTAGTAGCTAACTAGCATTGGTAGCGTGGTAGCGACCTGTCAATCAGCAGGTAAGCCCCGCCCCCTAAAGCATCCCCTGCTTTCTGGTCTGGTGGACTCTAAATGGACCATAATGTACTGAATGACCAGGACCATTTTCTCATAGACTTCTTGGTTGTCGCCTGGTTAGGAAGTTAAACATTCATTATTCCCAGTAGAATAAGTTCAGTTTTATCATTTATCAGCTTCTAGTGGAATCATAACATCATATTTAGTGATGGAATGAAAAACAGTGCATTTACTTAAATACTGTACATAAGTACACGTTTGATACAACGTTAAATGTGTCTTTCATTACTGCATCGATAATAAGAATCTAATATTATGATATATTAATCATGGAACAACTCAAGAGCCCATTTGGCTGCATAGTGAGTACTTTTACTTGCATTTTCTTGATTATGTACTTTTACTTCTAAATTGTGCTATTAGTACTTCAGGACCAGATTTTAATAGGCAACTAGATATTAATCAGTGACGATGGCTCAGTGGGTCTCTCCCTGCTGGACTTTCATCATAACCTCCTTCCCTCCCTCCTTCCCTCCCTCCTTCCCTCCCTCCCTCCTTCCCTCTCTCCCCCCCTCCTTCCCTCCCTCCCTCCCCCCCTCCTTCCCTCCCTCCTTCCCTCCCTCCTTCCCTCTCCCCCCCCCCTCCTTCCCTCCCTCCCTCCCTCCCTCCTTCCCTCCCTCCTTTCCTCCCTCCTTCCCTCCCTCCCTCCTTCCTCTCTCACCTCATCTTGCTTTTTAAAATAATCAGCTGTAGACCGCTAGACAGCTAAATACGATCGTTTTTCTAGATGTTTCCGCCGCTAGGTGCATGTGAACGCCATGTAATTAGTTTCAATCCGTGCACACAAAAAGTAAATCATGTGCACGTGATGCGAGTGCACAAACCGAGCATATGTGACCGATTCTGTCGCAGTCTACAGCCCTGCTTAATGACAATTTTAGCATGTTTGTTTTTATATTTTTCCCTCCAAATGAAAGATTTAACACAATAAGATGCTTGAAAGCTGCTGTAATCAACGGAAAGCAAGCAGCTGTTTTCTGTGCGAAGGCTCCGATAAACACACTGTACACCACCTGCTCGGCAGCGAGCGTTCGTTAGTGAACAAAGTGGACCGATTAGCAGCTGAAGAGTCGGATTCTTCCCTCCGGAGCTGGTGGAGACCAAAGCGAGGCTTAAAGTTATTGGACTCAGATTTGGCAAGGAGGCAGCAACGTGACTCCAAACGAACGCTACTTCGTGGAAACACGGCGGAGCTCTGCGCTTCGTCAAGTGATGTTTAAACCAGAATCACATTTCTCAACAAGCCATTCTGCAGTTTTCTGTAAAGCTCCGTCTGTCTGCTTGTGTGTGACACCGCCGAAAAATATGTGAAATAAATTCCTAAATTTACAATCATATATAGAGCTGAGTATTGGCAAGAACCTCACGATACGATATGTATCAAGATATCAAGATATCACGATATTGCAATATAAATAAAGATGAAAACACAAGTACCTGTATATGTACATCAGATGATATTGATCAGAGGACAAATTGAGTCAAAACTATTTCATTCAAAACAGCCTCTCCATGTTATTAATTCCCATGAAATTCACTGGAATAAATATTGAAAATAAAATGAAAAAGGATAAAGTACTGCATTCACACGTCTAAACATGAATCTTTTTTCTTTTTTAAATCGATCGGGTTGGAAAATCGATATTGTATTGGGCGGCAAAGTATCGCGATATATTGCCGATATTGTTACCCACCCCTAATCATAAACAGCAGCAACACTCGGCTGTTTATGGATTTTAAAGTTTGGGATATCAGTGGGAATTGAAACTCTGGGAGAACAGAGGAAACGGAGGAAAGTCAATCAGAATGAGATCATTTATACTACATTACATAATTGATATTGTTTGTTGTAGTTTTTCTGTGTATTTTCTTGCCAGATTTGCTCACAGTGAAGCACGCTGTAAGGTTATCTGTCACGCTGTCTTCAGGTGGGGAAGATTCTGTTAATATTAAACGTTCTTATATGTGGATTGTTACACATGTATTAGTGTCAGGACCGGTCCAATCAGACTCATCGCTGCTTCCTCTTTTCCTCCATCTTAATCAGCGTGAAACCACTTCCATCCCTTCGTTTAATGGCGCCGCTAGCTCTGGTTCATGGGCGCCATTGTTGCCGAAACGAGGCTCCGGCCAATGAAAACGACCTGTTTTGAGTGATATTACAGCTAGCTGACTTATGGATTGGCTCGGCGGTGGGTGCAGGGTGAGGATAGTTTAACCCCCCCCCCATCACCAGCACCCCACTACCTTGTGGGACGTGGAGGGGTGCCAGGTTAATGTACTTGACCCAATGAAAGCCCAGAGCAGAGCCTATGAAAACCCCCTTCCAGGACCGGCCTGATTTACGGCCTCTGTGCTGGATGGCTGCTGGTGGTTCAGCAGCAGCAGCAGCTTTACCCCCCCCCCCCCTGCAGACACGCCTCATAGCTCACTGCCGAGCCACCGCTTCATCTACAGTTGGCTCACGTGCAGCCGGGGCTCCGCTCCTCCATTTTGGGGAGTGGAGATTTCCAGCACAAGGTTATCTGTAATATTTGAATGTTGACTGTGAGGACGGGGGCTGACACATGAGAGGGGGGGGGGGGGGGGGGGGGGTAATTGTGGCCCACTCCAAATATGTTAGTATTGTGTGACCTATTTAGGCCGCCGGCCGGGTGGAGGAATGCTAATGTGGGTTAAGTGCGCTGCCCAACACTGTGTAAACCCCCTCCAGGTCTGAAGCCATATTTCACAGAGAACATCGGTGACATTGTGAAGGCTTGAATTGGCTCAGTCGACTGGAAGCAAATCTGATTTCAACGATGAAACCAGCAGAGTGACTCCTGTTTGTGTGCATGTAGAGCAGCGTGGACAGTATGGAAGCTGGTGAAGCGGAAGGTTTCACACTGAATAAACACCCGTCATGTTACACAGACGATCTTTATGGTTTTACAAAAAAAAATACGATTCGTTGGGTTTTTTTAAGTGCTTTTTCTCTTCTTTGTCAGTAAAAACATCCCACTACTCCACGCTGTTCCTCTGAAGTTCAACCCCAAAGAAGTTCTGTCACTGAAAGGCAGAGATCTTCTCCCAGTGTTATTTTAGGAAGTCTAACGAGGAAGCGCTGTTTTCCGTTCAGCAGCCCTGAAGTCAAACACAACCATCAGAAACACCATCAGGAACATAATATTTGTTTTAAATCCTTCCAAGAGTCGACCTGAAAACAGTATTTTCTATGAATTCTAGCCCTCTCTTAACTCAATACTCCGTTGTTCCAACAACCATTAAACATCTGAAATTTGAAGATTTAAGAAGCAGCTCTTCCTTAATTTAAAACAGTGAGTTGAACATATTTCACGTGAGTCGTTGCTCTTCCACAGTCGAGGCGAGGTCGAGCTGAAGGTATTCTATTATTCATCGCATGTATTGGCAGCGGAGTATGTAATGACTTGTTTGTTAATCTGTGTGGCGTTAACGGGGTAAAAGAAAAGGCCGATCTATGTGAGAAGACGGATCTGAAATCCTGCTGGAAGTGACTGATGGGCTGAATCTCAATGAGATGATGAAACATTAAACTCTGTGGGGGAATCTGCTGTTTACACGCTAATGCTTTTCATTCTTGGTCTCTGTTTTTTCGGCAGCTCGATCCGCATCAGTCGGAAGGGATGGCATATGCTCCTCAACTTCTGTTTCCACACGGCTCTGACCTTTGCCGTGTTTGCCGGCGGCATCAATCGAATCAAATACCCCATCATCTGTCAAGCAGTAAGTGCATTCCCTTTTCATTCATCACACTCTCAGAGCTCTCTGAAAATTGATTATGAAGGTCCGTTCGGTGTGTGTTGGCAACCAACCGTGAGAGAGAGTGCAGCCGTGGACGTATAGCGTCCCGGCTTTGTGTGTCGTTCACGCTTCGGCTGCGTTTATGCTGCAGTCGCTCGGATCGTAAAGTGTTGACACAACCACGGTTCGGGCTCCTGCACTCGCTCTCGCTCCTCGCTGTTGTCCGATGCTGTTGCCCGGGGCGATCTGTGGGCGCCACGGCCCAGATGCTGTCTCCTCTTTGTGGCCGTAAAGAAAACATATTCTCTGGTTATTAGAATGCTACATGACAATATTACAGGTTTGAATTTGTTTTATTTTCATGCACACTGGTTTTGTCTGTAGTTATTTAGTTGATAGTTTCAGTGTCCATAATTCTGGATGACCCACACAACATATATTGGATGATTTGCAATGAGATACATGGTCCCCAGAGGATAAATCCCACCCATTTTTTCTCTCGGGCCACCACCATTTCAATATCTTAGGTAATCCTGTGAAATATCTCAACATCTAACAGGATTTGGTGCCGATATGCATGGTTCCCAGAGGACGTATCACTATTTTTTATTCCGCCGTAATCATCAGGTCAATACGTTGATGTGTGACTTAAAATTAACAACTTTCCCATCAGCATCACCGGCACTTTGTGTTTACTGGCTTAATGGCAAATACTAGCGGATGATAGTTCCAGTTCATGGTCCCCAGAGGATAAATCTAACTGACTTTTCCTCCTGTCTAGCCAGCAGCATTTTAATTTCTTCAGTAATCCTGTGAAATATCTCGAAATCTAACAGGATTTAGCTCCGATATGCATGGTTCCCAGAGGATGTATCACTTTTTATTTTTATTTTACAGTAATCCTCCCGAGTTCGGCCTCCATTAGTGTGTTCATGTTGTTTGATTTGATAGCAGATTAGTGTTACGTTCACTTCCGTCTCTCTTCTAACATAAAGCTGCTGTTTAGTTCATGATGATGAAGTTAGTTTTCGGCTTTAAATGAAGGGAAGAAGTCTCTGAATCATCACACATCCACTACTGTCGGCCGTGATGGATAACAGGGACGCCGACCCCGTCTGGTGATGCAGCTGTGTGTGCTGCGGTTGGACTCCGTGACCCCGTTGGGTGGTGTAGCCTCCGTCTCTGCAGCCACGTTGTGGATGAGTGAGCGAGGCATGTGGAGGGACATTTGGGATGTCAGGGAAGATTTGGCGAGGAAGAGAGATGCTTTCTTGCCTGCTGGCACCTCACTATTTTTAGGTTGTTATACGTCAAGCAGAAAGAAAAGCAAATGATAATGTATATACAGACTGTATGTAACATGGGGGGAGAGGACATGCTTGTAGCATTGATCATGGTGTTCATTGGAGATGGAAGTAGCGTAACCATGTTGAAGTGACACATAAAAGACTGTGTGTATGTTTAAGGAGTTGGCCTTAAGGATGTTTGAATATTTGTTCTAAAAAACACAGAGGTTCTAACTTACAACCTCCGGTTCTGACAAGTGAAGCCAATGCTGAAGTGCCTTAACCTGTCATTCTCTCTGCTGGCCACCAGGGGGCGACTCCTCTCTGGTTGTATAGAAGTCTATGAGAAAATGGTCCTACTTCTCTCTGCTGGCCACCAGGGGGCGACTCCTCTCTGGTTGTATAGAAGTCTATGAGAAAATGGTCCTACTTCTCTCTTGATGTATTATCTCAGTAAACATTGTAAACATGAGTTTATGGTCTCAATCTCTAGTTTCAAGTCTTCTTCAATCCAGCATGATGTTCATTTAGTACGTTATGGTCCATTTAGAGTCCACCAGACCAGAAAGCAGGGGATGCTTTAGGGGGCGGGGCTTACCTGCTGATTGACAGGTCGCTACCACGCTACCAATGCTAGTTAGCTACTAAGATGACTTTAACACTTAGCTGTAAAGTTGAAATTGAATTATAGAAGCTAACTTTGTTAGCAGCTTCACACCTGAATCCACATGGATCCAGATCCAGTAAGGGTCTGCTGGTCTGCCGCTTGTGTTCGTCAGATGCTCCTCCACAGTCCACAATATGGTCACTTCCCTTCACGCTTTGAAAGGCCACAGTGGATGAGGAGCAGCTGATTGTTGAGGTAGAAATAAGGAGTTATCTAAAGGATCTCTCCTCCTTTCACTACAAAAACCTTAATAAGCTGCCAGCTGGCTTGTGGGAGATCAAGATAAAAGTAATGTTCTAATATTCATATCTATTCTTCTACTTGACAAATATATATCTGAATTTAGAATATTCATTGATAGAGTAGGTTTGAGTTGAAATTGTGTCGAGATAAGAGTCAGTGTCAGAGTGACAGGAAGTGAGAATAAAGAGAAAGTTTCTGCTTCACATGATTGGAGAGCCATGCGGTCCTGGTGGATTTCCCTTTCCAGCGTGATGGATAGCTAGACCTTGTGATCATAAAACATCATCTGGAGCCGAGCCTCCTCCTCTGTCAGCCCAGCGGGGGTCCGGTTACCGTATGCAGCAGCACGGAGATTGATGTACACTTCACCCACTGCCTGCTCCCGATCGACGGGGCCCGGTTTGCTTATCGTGGGTTATCAGCTGGGTTCGGGGGTCTCGTTTGCCTCTTCCCGCTGTCACAAGCGCTTCAGGTGGCCCTCTAATTCCATATTGTGAGGACCCCTCCTCTACTCGGTGACAGGGAAGTCTTCCTGCACAGCTGCAGCTGACACAAAACGGCTGGGTTAGTCATAAAATGCAGCTTCAACAACTCTTCACTCTGCTGACAGTCAGGTTGAGCTTCATACCCGACTCTTACTCTTTTGATTGGTACAAAAAAATCCCCACCTTCCCAAATAAATGAGAAAAAAAACATAAACCAGGCTGTAAATATGTGTTTATGCCACTGTCATAACTGTAACGGCCAAAAAATAATCATTCTGCTCATTATGAATCCATATTTAATGTATTCGGGTCATATTTCCTCACCACACACTCTGCAGCTTTGACTGGTGCAGGTTTTGTCTCCCACATCACTTTTTCCTTTAAAAAAACATCCTAGCGTCCATAATGTGATGTGTTCCAGACATTTACATATCATCATGCACTGTCAATGGGAGTACTGCATGTGTGTGTGTGTTATTCATTTATATTTATTTATAATCATATTATATTAATGTGTGTGTATATATATATATATATATATATATATATATATATATATATTACATGTTTAACTAACCATTTAAATTACCCATATCTATATTCTCAAGATCTTATTCAATATATTCAGGTTTCATTCCATACATATATATATATTCTTCAAGAAAACGTCAATTGTGGACATGTTGTAGTTCAATCAAAAACGGTGTTGTAGGGAGATATGGAGGCGTACAGGCCGTTTGCACTTGAAGCACCGTTAGCTGCTAGCCGCCGGCTCAGCTGCCGCCGCGTTGGCAGCTGAAAGAGATGAAAGACGACAGGGAAGGAATTTAATTAAACCTCTGAGTTTCGTCTGAGTTTTTGCCGACTACCATGAAGCACACACACCTGGCGGCGCCGACCCACAATCCTCGGTCATAAATGATGGATTTGTTAATCATGTTTTACTGGACACATTCATGTGTACGCCACCAAGTAGAGAAGAGTCATCAAAACCATGTCCATGTTTTACAGGAGAGGGATTTGATGTCCTAATTAGTTTTTGACATCGATGCTTGTGTTTCTTATGACGCTGCTTCTTTAGACCTCCGGTGATGTTGGGAGGAAGCAGAGCGCCACGGCAGCACTAAAGTTTTGGGTCAAACTGCTGAACGATGAGCCGATGAGAGACGTCTTCCACTGAGTTATAACATTCCCATTGCTTTCCTGACCAGACCAAAGACGACCAAAGAACGTTGATTACGTCTTTTTTTATTAACTAACGAGGGTGTCCAAGAAAAAAGTAGCAGATTCGCTACTTGATTATGGAGGTCGTAGAGGAAGTAAACAAGTTGCTTAACTTGTTTGCCGTTGCTATGACAACAAGTGAAAGCTACCACTAGCATCTTAGCCCAACCGCCCCGATCAATAAACACACATAAGAGGACAGTTTGTCCTCATAAATAAAACCAACAATAAGCATCAACATCATCACCCTAAGGACCTTAACGAGGTGATGTCACATGTTGGGATGATTCATTACAAACATAAACGTACGTTCATGGGATGTTAGCTAGCATAGATGCTGGTTGTTAGCATCGTAATAAAGTAGCAAATTTGAGACTTTTTTTCTCTGAATATTGCCGCCCTCTCTCGGTTCTGTTTTTCCCTCCAGTGGCCCTGAATGGACAGCTGATCAGTCATCAATAGTGTGTTTTGACGTGCAGTTAGAAATGTCAGTAAATCCTCGTTAAGTTATTCCATCAGTTTCAGGTGTCACTTGTAGATCAGCTGGTTTAGATAATCTTTCTTTCTTAAATACTAACTATGATGTTAAAAGCCGTTAATGACTGAAGCGTTAAATGAATCCATCAGTTAGAACGTCTTCCTGTCAGGTGTTGGAGGCGGAGCCGCTGCTGCTCTTTAACCCATTTAGCATTCAGTCACTTTATCTAATTTCCTCCCCGGGGGGCTTTTGGATGTTTCCTTGCTGCTCCTCCTTTATCAGATCACCGCTAATGGGGACTCTCTGCAGATCTGGTCCTGATTCCGGATCGCCTGCTGCTCCGCCTTGGCGCCGCCACCGCACGTCGTTTGGGGTAATTACAGGATGGCGTTTGATCACGCGCGGACGCCATGCGTATATATGCGCAATGCGTACACTCATCCACTGCAGCCCCCCTCCCCCGACCACCCCAACTCCCTCGTGCACACATGCACCTCCTCCCAGGGGACACATAAGTACACCCCCCTCCGACAGAGGGAACTTCAAGGAGCTCTAGAACTAGCTTTGGCAGCTTTCACAAGCACTTCAAGCCCCCACCCTCCACCCTCCACCCCAACTCCACCTGAATCCCATACTCATCTCCTGCTCCCCATCTGTATGCAACTCTTCAGTCTCGCACCAGCTCGCCGCCCACTGTGGCGCCTCACCGCGATGCAGCATCCGACGTCTTCTACGGCCTCAAAGTCAAAGTCATCTCTTATCTCGATTTCCATCTTTTTTTATTCCGACGCTGCTTTTTTATCATTGATTTGAGCAACAGCCCGGCTGTCACACTACATCTTCTGTTTGCTCACATTATCCTTGATCCCCCCCCCCCTGCCGCCGCCGTACCTCATCTTACCTTGGACCATCAAATTTGCATTAGACATCAGTGAGTGTGTGACCAGCATTAAACAAGCTATTAATTTAGCAAAGAAGCTGGCTGAGAGGATGTGACCTAGATCTGAGGTTACATCCAACTGTCAGCTTAAAGATGCTTCGCAGAGGATTTCCTCATTAGTGTGCCACTGTGAAATTAGTTGTGACGGCACATAAAAAAAAAAGACATTACACGATCTGCGCTGATTTGCTTTGTACTTCCTTTGGGCCCAATTTGAGTGTTCCTGAGCTCATTTCCCCACATGTGAAGCGCTCGCGGTAGACCAGTTACTCGTGCATCCAAAAACAGTGGGGAGCCGATATAATGAATATGTCCAAAGCAGACGGCATTGAGGGACCTTTGAATTTAGTTCCGTTAGCATATTATACTTCAGATTGTTAAAACAATCCGTCCCACAGTATCACTTTTACACAAAGTGATAAAAACTCCACTCTGAACTGGAAAAGTGCACTCGGTCTGCGCTCGCCTCCCACAACACGGAGGAGTCGCATGTCACTCAACGGGGAAGTACTCTTCTTCTGTGGTGCCTGACTGGAGTGGATCTCTAGTGGATCTCTAGTGGATCTCTAGTGGATCTTAACATATCAGGTGTGGAATTAATCTGCAGACGCTCCGGTTCAAAACGAGACCAAACGTCTCCTTCCTGTCAGTTTTTTAAGCATAACGTAGGCCAAGTGTAGACCTGTTTGCCTGTTGTGACCTCATGGTTGCCGTGATTCAACATTTGCAGCGGTGCATTGTGGGTAAAGTTTGTGGGTGTGCTACAACACCGTTAAATACCTCGAGGAGACCCGAGTTCCCGTATCTTGTTGTCAGCCAGCTGATGATTAACCACGAAGTTAGCAAACACTTAAGGCGGACTGACCTTTTAAGGTGGACCAGTGCTCCTCTGAGTCTTAGTTAGCTTCTTTTTTTTTTTTTTAACAGTGAAACATGTTA
The DNA here is from genome assembly GCF_963514095.1 of Eutrigla gurnardus. Taxonomy (NCBI): domain Eukaryota; kingdom Metazoa; phylum Chordata; class Actinopteri; order Perciformes; family Triglidae; genus Eutrigla; species Eutrigla gurnardus. The sequence continues at coordinate 3,111,560 of NC_139925.1, forward strand.
AGGTTATTGTTCGAGCTGTAATTGTATTATTGGTATCGGGACATCCCTAATATTATGATTACTGTTAGAAAGCCTCATGAATATTTATGAGTGCTTATTACCATCATGATTACAGATCCATAACACACTTGAACTTATATTTAATTATAAATCACATCGATAATGTTTACGATGTTGATTTATTGTGTCAGAAAACATTCCGTGTAGCCATAAAGCATTATGAAGCCATTACCATTCTGTTTGTCCCCCGTAACGCTCCACAGAGCCTTCATTAATGTAGGCCTCATCCACACCCGTCCTCAGTGACAAGTCCTGGATCCTTAACGGGGGACTCATGGATCCTTAATGGGAGACTCGTGGATCCTTAATGGGGGTCTCATGGATCCTTAATGGGGGACTCGTGGATCCTTAACGGGGGACTCGTGGATCCTTAACGGGGGACTCGTGGATCCTTAACGGGGGACTCGTGGATCCTTAATGGGGGACTCTTGGATCCGGTTCCCGCTGCTGATGTAATAACTGTGTGTTTTCACACAGATTCTCTGTAACGAAGGGGACATCAGGTGAAAGCGACCGTGAATAATAAAATATCAGAATTTGGACTCAGCAGAAGTCTGTTAAAGCTCATATTTATAATAATAAAAAACCCTGAAATGATGAGTTTAAGCCGCTACAGAGAAACCAAACTCCTGATGGTGTGAGACAGGAAGTCTGCCAGTCTGCTTCAGAGAGAGAACAGTTATTCTCACAAGGAAATGTAAACGTGGGAGCGGTGTGGTCGTCTCCATGGCGTCGGTGTCTGACTGGCATCTCCCTCAGAGGGGCTGCTTGCTCGGGTCGGACTGGACCGGTTTCTGTCCTGGTGGGTGATCTGGTTTTTTTTGAGGGGGTCTGTTACTTGGGGGTTGCTCACCGGTCTGATGGATGAGAGCCTGTGCTCATTATGGGATGTTGTAGTCTCATTGTTTCTTTCTGGTCAAATCTAAAAATTGTCAGCTGGTGAGTCGTGAAGATGTTTGGTAAATATCCAGAGTCGACATCCGACCCGCTGCTGTCATAATACCTTTTTTTTAATCTGGGAGATAAGCGCGTTGTTGCCGGTTGCCCCTGGCGACCCATCTTGATTTACCTCGCACGGCAACTGGATCATACAAGATCTCCACGTGAACTTGTTTTAAGGCTCGTCTGAGCTCGTAAAGTAGGCAAGGTCATGTGACGGCAGCAGGAGGCGGAGTCAGAAATCTGCATCTTAAAAGTCTCCAGGTTCTCAGCTTTCAGATGAAGTAAACCTCAAAAAGACCCCCAGCACTAGTGTACAATTAAATCACCCATTAACTCAGAATCACTTGATGTGAGGGACCCGACTCTTTATGACTTTAGATCAGACATCTTGGACAGGGAGGGAGGGGGTCTGGGACTCCTAGGCGAGGGGGTCTGGGACCCCTATGGGGTCCGCAGAGTGACTGCACCGGGTTAAACAGACAGCAAGCTTTATTAATGGGATTTGACTTCCCTGCGTTGGAGGTTTGTTCTTCTTTTTTTTTATCAGGAAGTAGAAACTTAATCAGGCCCCTTAACTTCACCATGTCTGTTAGTTTGAGACCCCCCCCCCCCCCCTTATTTCCATATAACAAACACACTTCCTGTCTGTCTCCTCGCGGCGCTAATGAAGCCGTGCGGCGGCGCCGACTCGGCGGCGGTGATTGACTTACGCTCTTTTGCTCTCCAATAACCAGCTCAAGGACATTTCCAATTAGCATCCGGGCGCCGCACGCCGTCGTTCCCCCTCGGCCGACCACGCCGCAGAGAAGCCGCTTGATTGGCCGTCTCAGGTCTGACCAGGTGGAGAACAATTTAAATGTTTCTCTTTTGTTGTAACTCCTTTTAAACAAAGTTCAAGCATCATTTTCTGAATATTAAAAGGAGGTGTGTGCTCGGTGCATTCTGGGACACAATCAACGTGACTGTCATTTATATTCAGGTTTATTATTCGCCGTGCACACGCCCGTGTCCTCTAACTCCGCTGATAAGGAGGCGCTCAGCATCCGCCGGCGTCGCCTCGCCGTGACGCTCTCATCCCAAACAACCTTGATGATTCGCCAGCACCCCCCCCCCCCCCCCCCCAACCTGCCTCTTTCATTCCTATTATTGTCTTTACGTGAAGGATGAGACGCAGCCGATCCGGCTCTCTGCTGAGACGCCCTTGGAGTGACATTGACGTCTCCTGAACAATCTGTTTCTTTTCTCTGAGTTCCAGGGATGAGATCAGGTCTGACGTTTCCACGGAGACGAACGGTACAGAATGTGGAAGATAAAGTTCAGTGGAGTCAAATAAATAACTCCTCCTCCTCTCTCGGCTGCACCAGGTGGGGGTCGTGCTGCACTACTCGTCCCTGGCGACCATGCTGTGGCTCGGGGTGACGGCCAGGAACATTTACAAGCAGGTGACCAAGAAGCCTCCGCAGAGCCAAGATGGTGACCCGCCGCCGCCGCCGCCGCCCAGACAGCCGCTGTTGAGGTAAGCACAGGTGTGTGTGTGTGTGTGTGTGTGTGTGTGTGTGTGTGTGTGTGTGTGTGTGTGTGCGTGTGCGTGTGTGTGTGTGTGTGTGTGTGTGTGTGTGTGTGTGTGTGTGCCATTCCCATCCCCTGTAATGATTTGAAGCCGTGGTGGAAGAAGAGAAAAATATTATAAATATTATAAATATACTGGATTACAAGTAAAGATTCCACAGGAAAACGCCCAGTTCTGCAGCGTAGGCCCAGCGAAGGTTTTCATGAGGACGTAGAGAAGAACAAATAAAGCTCTGCTACATATTTGTATTAATTTTCCCACAATCAGATCTCCTTGGTTTGTCACACGTTGGTTCAATTCAAATAATCCATTTAATATATAGATTTTACATCTTTAGCTCTATTTTATGTGGTGTATGTTTTTTGTCCTGTCTGTGTTTAATGTGGTCCCTAGTGCTGCTGGTCTAGTGCTGCTGGTCTAGTGCCGCTGGCTGCTGCTGGTCTAGTGCTGCTGGTCTAGTGCTGCTGGTGGTCTAGTGCTGCTGGTCTAGTGCTGCTGGTGGTCTAGTGCTGCTGGTGGTCTAGTGCTGCTGGTCCAGTGCTGCTGGTCTAGTGCTGCTGGTGGTCTAGTGCTGCTGGTGGTCTAGTGCTGCTGGTCTAGTTCTGCTGGTCTAGTGCTGCTGGTGGTCTAGTGCTGCTGGTCCAGTGCTGCTGGTCTAGTGCTGCTGCTGGTCTAGTGCTGCTGGTGGTCTAGTGCTGCTGGTCTAGTTCTGCTGGTCTAGTGCTGCTGGTGGTCTAGTGCTGCTGGTCTAGTGCTGCTGGTCTAGTGCTGCTGGTGGTCTAGTGCTGCTGGTCAAGTGCTGCTGGTGGTCTAGTGCTGCTGGTCTAGTGCTGGTGGTGTTGTGCTGCTGGTGGTTTAGTGCTGCTGGTCTAGTGCCGCTGGCTGCTGCTGGTCTAGTGCTGCTGGTCTAGTGCTGCTGCTGGTCTAATGCTGCTAGTCTAGTGCTGCTGCTGGTCTAGTGCTGCTGGTGGTCTAGTGCTGCTGGTGGTGTTGTGCTGCTGGTGGTCTAGTGCTGCTGGTCTAGTGCTGCTGGTCTACTGCTGCTGTAACAGGATCTCTGTTTAGAGACATACGTAGAGTTTTGTTGCTATTTTAAGGTGGAATTTTAAGGTGGTATTCTTCTACAGTTTGCTTCTTGTTTTCATTTTTACTAAATGCAAATCTCAAAATGAGTTTGTGTCGTTTGAAGTGTTTGTGAGTTTAATCCGTCCTCTCGTTTGTGTTTGTGAATGCATATTGATTCATGCTCGCGTGTATTTATGTATATATGTATGTATATATATATATATATATATATATATATATATATATATACATATATGCATCTATTTTTCTGACGCTTGCTGGCTCGTGTTTCCTTTCGACGTTTCTCACAGATGAGTTATTGCCTCGTTCATCTGCAGAGACGTCCACGTTTGCATTCCTTCCCGCCTCCGGCTCCGTTCGCTCCGGAGTGATACGGCTGTCAGCTCTTCCTGGTTGCCCCCCCCCCCCCCATCACCAACCAAACGTTTGTTGCTCACGTTCACAAATTGCATTTCTAATCTGAGTGGCTGTCAGCCACGAGGAGAGACGTTCAGGTGTCTGGGGAAACGCCAGAGATTAGAGGAGCCGAGTGAATTCCCTTTGAATCAGTCAATGAATGATCTGAGGCCTGTTTGACTCAGACTCACCTGTTACAGGTGACACTCAGGCTGCTAATCGCTGCTTAGCAACAGTAACAATGCATGAGACGGATGAGCATCTGTCTCCGGTTTCCTGTACTTCATGTACTTAAAAATGATCTGTAATGTTTAATGTGGAAATACTCCACCAGCATCCGCTTTCATCTCCTCCCCATCTCCATTATCTTGAAGTCACCAGGTGGACTCCTCCTCTGAGGGGGAAACACAATAATAGAATCCTCTTATTTGTGTTGGGGAGGAAAGGTAAGACCCTAATAAGGTTACAAATGTAATGAACATTAAGTGAATGTCTGTTGACATGGTAACCAGTTAGCCGACCGGAATCAGCTGCAGCACCTCGAGGTCACAAGAGCTAATTAGCAAGCGAGCAGAGAAGTCGACGGCGTTAGATTATAGTAACGGATAAACATCGGATTAATTAACCCGATCTGAGGGTTAAAGAGGAGCTATTATGTTGCTGCTGCTTCTTCTTCTTCTCGTTCTCCTGAACTGATTAAAAAGCCTCCATTTAAATCTCTTCTTCTGTTAAAGTGGTGATGTCACCATGTAGCTCATTAGCATCATATCCGCTACCGTCGCTAGTTAGGCCCCGCCCTCCAACAAAAGCTAGTGAGAGTGTGGAGCCGAGCGTAGACCTCGACAAGGAAGAGGAGCATTTCTGACAAGCACACTAAAGAGGTCGACCAATCACAGCAGAGTTGGCCAGAGCAGACTGGGCTTTTTGGGGAGGGAGGGGCAGGGAGCTGCTGCTGTTTCTCAACAACACGTAAAGAGATTCCAGTGTGTTTTAGTGCCGTTTTCAGCACATTTTTGATGAAAAAAGTCATTGATGAAGGTAAATGTGCAGATTCAGCAGGCGGGCGAACTCAAAACAACTCTGGAACAAGACAGGTGACTTTGAGGTGCTCATGTGATCGCGGTGTGAAGGTTAGGAGCCACTGCTGTAGCCTGACAGATGTTTTATTTGTAGTTTTAAAACAAGTTGAAGCCTCAGATCCACATCCTGGCATTTGTTAGAGTCTGAACGGGGCAGCCCTGTGAGGCAAAAAAAAAGAAATGGAGGGCGCATGAATGCCAGGAGGAAGGTCAACGACTTGACACAAGCCGTTGCCATGGCGTCACATACGCACTGTACAACTAATAATCTCAATCAGGCCGCGGAGCCGGCAGCCTCATCACCAGTCTGAATGCATTTAGACCTTTTCGACCCGTTCACTTCCCGCTCAGACACGCACATCAGATTGAGTTTCTCCTTCTTATGATTTCTTCGTCTCCACTTCATTCCTTTTCTGCTGACTCGGCGGCGTTTGGCGTGTTTAAGAGGATCAGCTTTTGGACTCGTGCGGCGCGGCGAGGAGGTGCTGTCTGAGCCTTCCTGCAGAATGAAAACCCTTTTTCATAGAAGGGTTCACATCGGAGACAAACGAATTTCCTTGAACTTTCTGAAACATTACTGAGGACGATATAGCCGACGACCCCCCGCACGGGGAAATGTTTTAAACATGTGGACTGGATATGAACCGGACCGGAATAACTCGCCGTTTGCTTTCAGCGTTCTGGAGGATTATTGAGGAACTCACGCTGACTTTTTTTATTATCAGCCGTTCACCTGCAAGTCATGAGTGATGAACGCTGCCGTATGTCTGACATGATTAAAAGCTGAAGCAGCTCAATAATGTATTCCTAAAGAATCACCCGAAGCCCCTGAGGATAAGGACCCCCCACCCGATAAGGACCCCCACCCCGCCCGATAAGGACCCCCACCCTAGAAGCTATAAGCTGCACTTTTCCTTCGCAAAGCAAACCCTCAAGACACCTGCGTGATTGGATTTTTTTATAATATGGAACATTCTGGAGGCTCTCCCATCATGCATTGCTTGTGAATGAGATAATTTGTCTGGTGGGGGGGGGGTGGGGGATCGTGTGGCGCTGCAGTCGAGTTGATCCGCGGTGATTGACTGTAATGCTTCCCGTCAGACGGCTCATGCAATGAGACTTAGCAGCTGGAGACAAATCAATTTCTCCTCCGAGCACCTCCACCCCTCCCCCCTCCCAGCATCCCACCTCATCTCCCTCTGCCCCTCCCCCTTCCTGACAGCATCATGGCGACCGCCGCACCGACCTTTTGTGGTGAAACCTGCGACGCCGCATCAGACACGTGAAATGCCTCCGTCACCTGACCGCCGCACGCCGGCGAGGCGTCTGCAGGTCCTCTGAAGCGCCGTTTCCCGTCTCATGCAGAATCTCCAGACATCTGTTGAATTCCACCGGCAGCATTAACAATCACAATTACGCAGATTTGCTTCTATTTAAACCCACAATGAAGAGGATGTGCTTTGCTCTGGTTTTAGGGGTGGGGTTGAAAAGCTCCTCTCAGCTTCTGAAAAAAGGAAAATGGCGGGTATCGGCGGCTGGTGATGCATGAACTATGAGATGTGTGTATTAAAAAATGAAACGGTCCAGTGACGGAGAATATCGAGCTCGCATCACAAAACGAGTCGACGGCGGCGGAGAGGAGAACATGAAATGAAAATATGCTTTGGGTTATCTTGCTGAGTCAGAGGAGGAGACTCGAGTCCGTCTGTTGAAAAGGAACTACACTTTCACAACGCATGTTAAGACGTCCAAAGATGACAGTTAACATGAAGAACTCTTATACTGGATGACATCACAGGTCCGAGACCTCTCTGGTTTCCGGCTGTGAGGGAGGACAGCTCACAGATATGGATTGAAAATGTATTTGAGGTGGAGTTTCCCTTTTAAATACAAGTCTACAGCTAGCTTAGCTTAGCTCAGTTACTGGAAACGGGTGGAAACAGCTAGCGTGGCTCCGTCCACAGGGAAACAATATCTTTCCATTACAAGACATAGTTTCCTCGTGACCAAAATCTATATTTATCCAGCCAAAATAAAAATGCTTATACCTTAAACTCTTTAACATTCTGGGATCACTTTACATGTTTTAAAGAAACATAATTTTCCCTGAACATCCTCCACCGTGCGCTAGACTGATTTTTTTCATGTCATTCATGACGATATTGACAATTATCCTGATAATGACAATTACACCAGGATCAACTTATTATGTTGTGAGTATTATGAGTGTTTTTTTTTAATCATGATCTACAATAAAATCCTATCCGATATCGAGCTTGCATGAAATGCTCCTCCATCAGTGTATGAATGAGTGTGTGAAGATGTTCTGAGTGGTCAGAAGGTCGATCTGTTCATTTCATTCTTGGCCAGAAAGCTTGTGAGCGTGTTTCCCAGGACGTTGACCCAATGCATTAAAAGTTGCTCGTTTGCAGACGTGCAGGAGTTCAGTACATTAAAGTCTTCTGTTGTACGACCGTCCGTTGTCCCCCGCTGTACTTTGCATATCCTGGACCCGGTCCAGAGAGAGGACGCCTCTTAGTCACCGCACAGAGGACGGAGGAGCAAGGATGTCTGGGAAGTCACCGTGTAGCTGCCGGCTAAAAGGCACTTCAGGCTCTATTTATATCAGATGTTTTCCTAAACTCACTCTGAAGCACAACTCTGCATGCATGGCCATTTTGTCCCGAAGCCTTTTTTCTTTGTTTTTAATAGAACGGCCAGCAAAATAAATGTGTGTGTGCAACACTTTGTACGTGTTCAACACAAGAGCGAGGAGAGAATTTCAATATGACTTCAGGAAACCAGCGAGCTCTCTGCAGGAAACCAGCGAGCTCTCTGCAGGAAACCAGCTCTGCAGGAAACCAGCGAGATCTCTGCAGGAAACCAGCGAGCTCTTCTGAGGGAAACCAGCGAGCTCTCCTGCAGGAAACCAGCGAGCTCTCTGCAGGAAACCAGCTCTGCAGGAAACCAGCGAGATCTCTGCAGGAAACCAGCGAGCTCTTCTGAGGGGAACCAGCGAGCTCTCTGCAGGAAACCAGCGAGCTCTCCTGCAGGAAACCAGCTCTGGGGGAAGCCAGCGAGCTCTCTGCAGGAAACCAGCGAGCTCTCCTGCATGAAACCAGCGAGCTCTCCTGCAGGAAACCAGCGAGCTCTCCTGCAGGAAACCAGCGAGCTCTCTGCAGGAAACCAGCTCTGCAGGAAACCAGCGAGATCTCTGCAGGAAACCAGCGAGCTCTTCTGAGGGGAACCAGCGAGCTCTCTGCAGGAAACCAGCGAGCTCTCCTGCAGGAAACCAGCTCTGGGGGAAGCCAGCGAGCTCTCTGCAGGAAACCAGCGAGCTCTCCTGCATGAAACCAGCGAGCTCTCCTGCAGGAAACCAGCGAGCTCTCCTGCAGGAAACCAGCGAGCTCTTCTGAGGGAAACCAGCGAGCTCTCTGCAGGAAACCAGCGAGCTCTCCTGCAGGAAACCAGCTCTGGGGGAAGCCAGCGAGCTCTCTGCAGGAAACCAGCAAGCTCTCTGCAGGAAACCAGCAAGCTCTCCTGCATGAAACCAGCGAGCTCTCTGCAGGAAACCAGCGAGCTCTTCTGAGGGAAACCAGCTCTCTGCAGGAAACCAGCGAGCTCTCCGCAGGAAACCAGCGAGCTCTCTGCAGGAAACCAGCGAGCTCTCCGCAGGAAACCAGCGAGCTCTCCGCAGGAAACCAGCCAGCTCTCCGCAGGAAACCAGCGAGCTCTCCTGCAGGAAACCAGCGAGCTCTCCTGCAGGAAACCAGCTCTGCAGGAAACCATCTCTGCAGGAAACCAGCGAGCTCTCTGCAGGAAACCAGCAAGCTCTCTGCAGGAAACCATCGAGCTCTCTGCAGGAAACCAGCGAGCTCTCCTGCAGGAAACCAGCTCTCTGCGGGAAATTAGCGAGCTCTCTGCAGGAAACCAGCTCTCTGCAGGGCTGAAGCGGCTGAAGCTTCTAGAAGCGCCTCTTCTCATATATGCTTATCTGGCTGACGGCTGTGTAAATGGCTTTCTGTGGGAGAGGAGATTCCCCCGGGGGAACGTTCCACTCAGAGACGGTGACAGGCCGGTAATGCCGCCGCGCTGCCATCACCCCCCCTCTTTGTTCCCCAACCACCCTTCACCAAAACCAGCCCAGACAAACATCTTGATTGTAATTGAATTTTTGGGGGGACGGCTGCTGTGTGACGGAGGACAGAGAGGGAGGATGAAGATGGAGCGGTGGGAAGGTTAGAGCTCTGGCAGAGGTCGAGATGGAAGTGGAAAGGAGGAGGAAATAGCGTTGTGTTATATAGGACAGAGGATGACGGTGCAGAGAGGGGGGATTAGCTTTGTTCCTGCTGAAATCCTCACCTGTGTGGACGAAGAATTAAAACGGTTTATTCACTGTTTCTCTACGTGAGACAGATAATCATTCATGTGTGTTGTATGATGGTGTGATATGATTATTGAGGGTTATCATCCCGTGTAAATCTGGATCTTCTAATCACACTCTATTCCTCAGGGTTGGTTCAGGTGCTGGAAATCCTTAAAAAACACTTGAAAATAAGTGTGGTGTTTTCAAGGTCTGAAAAGTGCTTGGATTTGACTTTGGAGGAGGTGCAGGAACCCTGAAAGGAGCTTCGGCTTCCCTCTTCAGAACCGGAGGGTTCCGCCTGGTTCACACCGCAGTAATGAAGTGTGTGTGTGGTTTACAGCATTGCTCTTGAAATTCACCACTTCACCTGCTCTCTAGAAAACGTCATTCAAGTGAACCAACGTTTCTTCCAGGATGAACTGACTGTAGGAAACGTCTCCTTCTGCTCAGAACCACGTTTTTTAAAAAAAGCACAACGAGTCAGTCGTGGACAGGACATAGAAGTGTGATGTCACCCGCAGAGCGTGATCACTAACACGTCGACGAGCTCAAACGTTGCATTTGAGGAAAGTGGGGAAAAGATGTCCGACCAACATGTTTCTGTGTCTGTTGTTTGTTTGCTTCAGTCTGTCGTCTGATCTGTCTGTTTGGGTCTAATTGCTGTTTGTCCTTCTCTCCCCAGGTTTTACTTAGTGAGCGGCGGCGTGCCCCTCATCATCTGTGGGGTCACGGCGGCCGTCAACATCGACAACTACGGCAGCGGGGAGCAGGCGCCGTAGTAAGTCCTCCATTTGCTTTCTGCCCTCGAGAGCTCACATTAGTCCAGACACCAGACCAGGAACCAGAGACTGTCTGTGGTCCCCCAGAGGTCTAGATAGTAGCTCACATGAGTCCAGAGACCAGACCAGACTATGTGGAGGAACCAGAGACTGTCTGTGGTCCAAACAACAAGGTCTCTGCTGTATTTATGTCTAGATGACCTTATTTGGAGTGTTGATGGAGCAGCTACAATGTTAGCGTAGCCTAGCACCATCAACCAGACTCCATTCAGAAAACCAGCGTTTTAACAGTAGTTATCTTGTGGTCTTGCAGACAGACCTAACAAAGCATGACTCAGCACTTTTTACTGATCACCATCATGATGGAGTTATTTCAGCATCCTTTCCATCTGGTTATTGATATTAAATCACAGATCAATACTTTATTCTGGTTCCTCCAGCCCACGTGGGTCCTGCTAGATCCAGTGAATCCAGCTTAGTGAAATCCACCGAGCACCTCTGGATGATGTCATGATGATGTCATGAACCCAGACAGGACAGGGTCTGGTTTCCTGGTGGATCTGAGACTTCAACATGTAAAAGCAGTAATAGTGGTGATTTCACCACTTTGTATTGTATGGGTTCTGCTGTATTATTTTAACATAAATCAAGGTATTAAAATGTCCTGCTGTGTGTGTGTGTGTGTGTGTGTGTGTGTGTGTGTGTGTGTGTGTGTGTTGCAGCTGCTGGATGGCGTGGGAGCCCAGCCTGGGAGCCTTCTTTGGCCCCGTGGCCTTCATCTTCCTGGTGACCTGCGTCTACTTCCTGTGCACCTTCATCCAGCTGCGGCGACGCCCCGAGAAGAAGTACGAGCTCAAGCAGCCGACGGGCGAGCATCAGAGGCTGGCCGCCGTCGACGTGCCCACCCACTGCCACCAGGGGGCCGAGCCCGGAGCCCTGGCGGCGCCGTCCGGCGGGGGCCAGTGCCCCGCCGGCTGCCCCGGCGTTCCCATCAACCCCGCCCTGCTGGCCAACGAGCACTCCTTCAAGGCTCAGTTACGAACGGCAGCCTTCACCCTCTTCCTGTTCTTGGCCACCTGGACTTTCGGGGCGCTGGCCGTGACGCAGGGCCACTTCCTGGACATGATCTTCAGCTGCCTCTACGGTGCCTTCTCCGTCACCCTCGGCCTCTTCATCCTCATCCACCACTGCGCCAAGCGTGACGACGTCTGGCACTGCTGGTGTTCCTGTTGCCCCGGACGCCACGGCAACGCTGGCGCCCATGGTCCTGCCCCGCCTCGGCCCAAAGTCAACGTGAACGGGGACACGCCCGGCCACGGCCACAGCCACTGCCACCACGACTCGCCGTGTCAGGGCAAGGCGCTGATTGGCTGCAGCCATGGCGGCCTGGCTCACTGTAAACACGCCGCGCTTCCGTCCTCGCAGAACCACGTGACGTGTCTGGCGCCGGTGACGCCATGCTGCGCAGCCCTGCACAGCCAGCAGCTCATGGAGGAGGAGCCGGCGGCGACGCACGTGCTGCTGCACGCTGACCCGGAGGGCTACCGCCCGGGGATCCAGCTGCACCCATGCCTGAAGAGCAGCACCAGGACTAAAGGGCGCCACTTCAGCCGCCGGGCCGGCGCCTGCGGGGCGGGGGCGGCCAGCGAGAGGGAGTATGCCTATCACATCCCGTCCAGCGTGGACGGAGGCAGCGTGCACAGCTCGCACACCGACAGCCCCCTCAGCACGCACGAGCGCCACGCCCACATCTGCCCACACCTGGCCCACGAGGGCCACCACGACGGGCACCACACGTGCCACGCCGCCGCCGCCACGCACGAGGCCCTGGCGTGCCACAACCCCTGCCATCGGCACATCTGCTGTGCCAAGGCGGACCTTTTCCCGTCCCTGTGCCCGGCGGAGACGGGCGACGCCGGCGTCTTCCTGTGCGGCTGCGGCAAGGTGGCGGAGCAGGAACCGATCGCGGCGCATCACCACCTGGAGATGCACGCGGCTCGCAGACAATCCTACCCCCAGAACCCGCCCAATCAGAACGGCATCCTCAAGGGGGGGCTGCACGAAGGACTCCTGTACACGTCGGACAGCACGGGGAATATACGCACCGGACCCTGGAAGAATGAAACTACTGTGTAGTGTCGGGGGAGGGGGGAACAGGAGAAAGACAAACCCTCGCCTCCGTTTCTAGAATCAGAAAAACAAAAAAAATGAATTGAACAACATTTTAAACGTCACAATCAGCGTGGGATGTTTTGATTTTAATGTCCTCATGTTTCTATGTGTGCTGTTTTACTGTACAGAAATCTGAAATCACGTGTCGCATCATACCATCAGATGTAAATGAAGGTATTCCCATTGTTCCATATTACTACGGATCTCTGTCTATATATATACAAGAAAGTGAATGGTTGTACGTATGATTATGTGTGTTAGTGCTCAACGGCAACACGCAGCAACATTGGTTTTTACTTTGGGTCTGAACCATCAAATAGTCTACAACCTTCAGTACTTTAAAGAACTCTTGGCATCCGTGTTTTAGCCGACTAAACCAGCAACTTTAGACTTCATGGGTGTTTTTTTTGTTTGCCATTCAGTCAAGCAACTGTGAACATCGACTTATTTTCTAAATGATACACAAAGATGCTGTTGCTTGCAGGACAGATGCCAAGAGCAGTGAAATGAAGCGTCCTCTTCCAGGTCGGTGTTGATCGTGATCGTCTCTATGATGTCCTCACTGTTGTCTTTCTTATAATTCTGGAGAGAAAGGAAATTAACGGCAGCTTCGACAGCAGTCGGCCATCGTGAATAGAGAGTTGGTGTCATCGAGTCATTAGGTGCGACTTGTATCAACGCTGTGGCCGATTCATTGCCAAACTACTTCACACATCAGTTCTTTGTGAAATCAAAACAGTCCAAATGTTTTAGGGAAATAAGAGCAAATGAGATTATTGGAGAAAACAACGAGCTGCTAACCTCCCTGTGATCAGTGTAGGGCCGGTATCGCTACTCCATTCCTTTTACGCTATCGACCAAAACAACCCATTGCCAAGTAGAGAACTACATTCAATACTTAATCGTGGTCCAGATCTAGAAAAAAAAACATTTGTATGACTTCTTGCAACCAATCGATCGCCTGCCTGTTTTGCTCAAGGGAGCTGGTGGCCAGCAGCCAGCTAATAATGCTAATAGCGCAAAAAAGCTACAAGAGCTAACAGCTTGAAGCGAGAAGGATACTGGAAGGGGGATCGTTTCGGGGTCGGCGTTAACGGTGCAGGGATCACTTTAAGGGTACTGGTCTTAGTACAACGAGACCACGCCCCCTCAGACCCCTGTCCAGTTATCTTCCCTCTTAATAAAAAGTAACATATTAGCCATCGTCACCCGACTATTAGCTGGACAAGATGACACATGAAAGAAATTAGTGCAAAAGCAGTCCCGTTATGTTTTATAATATTTTATCATCAGTGTCATAAAAGCCCAAAGCCTGCATGCCTTGTTGTTTGTAGCAATTTGTTAGATTTAAACGGTGTAAAACGAATGCCCAGCCACGAATATATGATTTGATACGAATATATGATTTGCCTGGACTTGCTGCAGCTTGCCACGTTTCTAGTTCCACACAAAACACATCATTTACCAAGACTAAGGGCCGGTTCGCTCCCGAAAAAGGTCCAGTTCCTGCATTGAAACCGAGGCCACAATCATTCATTGGTTACATTTTTCCTAAAATAGACAGTTTTCTCCAACAAAAACGTCTGACATCTTAGCGGCTTGGCTAGGTAGCTTGCTAATTCTGCCCATGCTTTCCTGCTGCTTGCAGAACATTTTCTGAACAGCGTGTATACTAGCGATCTCATCACGTCGCAGTGCGCTAGTGAGCTAATTCTTGTCTCATTTTCGTAAACAGTAAATCCATCACATGTGCTAATAGGCGATTAGCTCGCCAATCACCAAAAAACAGGAGACGACACATAAATGGTACGCCCCCCACCAAGGTGAACGCACCCCTTATTTCCATCCTAGAACCCCAGTCCAGAATCACAATGCTCTTGGATCTGCTTTGACAGATAACTTGTGTTTTTTTGTTTGTTAGCGTGAAGGTCACATTCTCTTTGAAGTACTTCTACCGCTCCTCAACAGAGAAGGCAGAAGAGGCTTCGTATTGATTTAGAAGCACTTGTTTGTTTTATGAATGATGATATTGAGTACGATACTCCAGACAAAACCACTCATCTCGTCAGAAAAATCCAAACTTTAAAAAAAAAAAACAAGAAAAAAAGAGTTCATCCAGGCAGATCTCACAGCGATCCCCGCTCCCGTGAAAAAACCACCTCGGCATGCACACCATCTCTTTATCCATCTTGTGCACTCTCGTCTGTGTATATAGAATCAGTTTCCGATGAATTATTTTATATGAGATTTAAGATATTTAACAATTAAAATAAGTCTATATGTAAAGAAAGTAAAAAAAAACGGACCTCTCAATGTTAATACTCAGTATCTGAGTTTAGAAATGTCCTTTTTTTTGGTTTGTTTTTCTAATGCCTTTTTTTTTTTGCTGTTGCAATTTGAGTTGACTTCATGAAGTATGCAGACTCGCCGCGTGTCGTGAGTTATCCTTTCATATCAGAAATAGAAAAATGCACTACCCATGATAACCATGTTCGGCCTGCCAGGATTAGAATTTGTCACTTACGGTCTGTTTATTGTAGAAATGTTTGTTTCGGGAAAAAAATTAATTTAGAAAAAAAGTGACAACCGAAAAAATACTAGCGTGATACTCCCTTTATTTGAACGGCAGGCATCGGGCCGAGACAAAAAAAACTATTATGGGGCCAATTTAAAACAGTGGCTCGTAATTTGATCACAGATTGATACGGGCTCCTTTGAGCCTCCGTAAACACACGCTGGCAGTCGGCTGTCCTGGCTCTCTAGTTATTGGAAAGGGATTTGTAACAGTATCACCACGACAACAAACAACATTCTGAAATCTGCCTAAAAACCCCATGAAGCTGAGAGAACAGCCGAGCTTCTCTGGTGTCTGAGAGACGATGTGTTGGTGTGTCATGTGGGCCGACTTCTCTGTTGTCATCGGTAACAGATGTAGCCCCCCCCCCCCCCCCCCCCCCCCAAAACGAGCTCGCTGACTCACCGGGCTGCTGGAATATTCACCTGTGGTACTGTGACAAAAAAAACAACCTAAAGCCAGTTTTCACTTTTTTCTACATTGACACAGATTCCAATAAATGTATTTTTTCACCATGCAAACGGATGACGGCGTCTTTGGCGTGTGTGTGTGTGTGTGTGTGTGTGAGTGAGTGAAAGTAAATGCCTGGGTTTTTTTATTATATGGGTTTTTTTGTCTCGATTCTCGGCGTAATGTGTTTATTCCTTCTGACAGCGTGATGGAGATTGAGATGCTTTACGGAGAAACCACAGGGGAGGAATTCAGATGATAGCAGGCTTCACTGCCACTCTGTCAGGGTGTGTGTGTGTGTGTGTGTGTGTGTGTGTGTGTGTGTGTGTGTGTGTGTGTGTGTGTGTGTGTACACACACATGCGTGCACAGGCATCCACGTGTGCACACATCGGCCAGGAAATGAGACGGTGTGTCTTCCGTGCATCACAAATCACACCCAGGTTTGACAGGCCATGAAACGCCCAACACATTTAATATGCAGCTGGATATTTTCCTGTTCTTCTCCAAGGCCAAGCGACCCCCCCCCCTCCCCCCCCCATGCCATCAGATTACTCGTCTGACTAAAACCGTGTGAAACGTCAGACCCCGCCTTCTCCTCGGCCGGCCGTGAAGACGCAGGCTGGACACAAGTCCTGCAGGCGGGCCATTAAAGGTGAGTCACTGACGTCTGAAGACAAACTATTATTTTTTGTGTGTTGCTGCAACGGTTCTGTAAACGGTAAAGAGCCAGGGCCGATGGGGCCAATATTCTGCATTCAACAAGATTCATATTTCATCTTTTAAATCTCTGAGACCATAAACTCATGTTTACAATGTTTACTGAGATAATACATCAAGAGAGAAGTAGGACCATTTTCTCATAGACTTCTATACAACCAGAGAGGAGTCGCCCCCTGGTGGCCAGCAGAGAGAAGTAGGACCATTTTCTCATAGACTTCTATACAACCAGAGAGGAGTCGCCCCCTGGTGGCCAGCAGAGAGAAGTAGGACCATTTTCTCATAGACTTCTATACAACCAGAGAGGAGTCGCCCCCTGGTGGCCAGCAGAGAGAAGTAGGACCATTTTCTCATAGACTTCTATACAACCAGAGAGGAGTCACCCCCTGGTGGCCAGCAGAGAGAAGTAGGACCATTTTCTCATAGACTTCTATACAAGCAGAGAGGAGTCGCCCCCTGGTGGCCAGCAGAGAGAAGTAGGACCATTTTCTCATAGACTTCTATACAACCAGAGAGGAGTCGCCCCCTGGTGGCCAGCAGAGAGAAGTAGGACCATTTTCTCATAGACTTCTATACAACCAGAGAGGAGTCGCCCCCTGGTGGCCAGCAGAGAGAAGTAGGACCATTTTCTCATAGACTTCTATACAACCAGAGAGGAGTCGCCCCCTGGTGGCCAGCAGAGAGGATGCAAATTTAAGGCACTTTAGTTTTGGCTTCACTTTTTGGAAGGTTGCGGTCTGCTTTGAACCAATGAATGTTTTTCTTTCTCCAGAAAGTGCCGTCACTTTCATCTTTAACCACAGAGACTCGTGAAGCAGAAGAAGACAGGATGCTTAGTGTGGCGGTGAGAGCGCCGGCCGCGGTAGGTCGTACCGCTGGTGGCTGGTGAAGGGAGAAATTGGCCCGGGATGGCATCTGTTTCATTAAAAATTAATCTGGCTTTAGTAACACAGATGTGTGTTTATGATACAATTAACTGTGTTTTAATTTCCTGTTGTAATAAATAGGTTTGTAAACGGAGAGCATGAGCGGAGGGAGGGAGGGAGGGAGGGAGGGGGAGGTGTGTTTCTTTATTTTTCCTGCGGGGAACGGTGAGGAGTCAGATGTGGGCTAACGAGCAGATGTACATATGCAGACGATGGTAGTCTCTTTGGAGGCCTCGTCATCTCGACACTTTCATGGACAGAGAGGAGAGCTTGTTGTTGTTCTTCTTCTTCTTCGAGGGTGCAGACAAAACCAGACACCCAAATGGATTATGGAGTGTTTTTTTTAAACATACATAATCACGAATCATCTTCAGTTTTCTTCCAGGCCTCGTTATCCTTCATGCATTCTCTCTCTCTCTAATTTTATTTTGTATTGTTCTCGCCTTCCACCCTAATAACAGCTCAGCTCCAGCCTCGGTGAGACAAGACTAAGCGATAGAAGGGGCTGTGATCATCATGCTAATGCCGTCCTTGACTTAAATAACATGCTGCTGTAGACTCGCAGGGCCGAGAGAGAGAAAACGAGAGAGAGAGCGAGGCAGAGCTGCCAGGGCGAGCAGAGAGAGAGAGGGGGGGGATTTGGATGGATAGTTGGAGGCTTACGGGGGAAGAAAGAAACAGAAGGAGCGAGGTGGAGAGATCAAAGAGGACGAGGAGACAGAAAGGGGTGGGCAAAACTTCTTATTAGATATCATCACTTGGGTTCTTGGAAGCTACATTTCTAATTTGGGGCTCTGTGTGTGTGTGTGTGTGTGTGTGTGTGTGTGTGTGTGTGTGTGTGTCTATGGCTACTGCAGTGATGGAAAGTAACTCACACTCAAGAACCCGTAGGACAGGCATCTCACATGAATATTAATGTGCCGAATGTTAAGAACTGTTGTCGAAGGTCTTCTGTGGCATCTGGAGGACAAGAACAAAACCCGATGATGTCATAGCGACGTCGGCTTGGAGCGTACAGACTGTATGTAAGAAGTGGACGTCGTCACGGTGACGCCACACATCAGTTTGTGGACTACAGTATTCAAGCCATCTTGGATTTTTTTTGCAACCAGTCGAAGGAAGTGACCATATTTGGACTGTTGAGGGAGCGACGGGTGGATCTGATGAACACCGAGCTGCACCCCTTACTGGATCTAGATCCATGTGGATTCTGGAGACTTCACAGACACAGAGGAGTCGCCCCCTGATGGTCAGCAGAGAGAATGCAGGTTTAAGACACTTTCACTGTCGGCTTCATCGCAACATTAGCATTCATTTGGTGTCGTGTTTCCTGCCACCTGAAGAATGTCAGTCCAGTATTCACTCCGTTTTTAGCTAGTTTTGTACGACGGCGTTTTAAGGTCACTGTAGGGAAAAAAGAAAAAAAAACGAGCGAGAGAGGGGGCGATATTCAGAGAAAAACGACGCAAATTTGCGACTTTATAAATATACTGTATATAGCCGATATAAACAAGTTGCTTGGTTCCACTCTGGATGTTTGCCGTTGCTATGACAACAAGTGAAAGCTACTGCTAGCATCTTAGCCCAACTGCCCCGATCAATAAACACCCATAAGATGACAGTTTGGCCTCATATGAATAAAAGCAACAATAAGCATCAACGTCATCACCCTAAGGACCTTAACGAGGTGTTTTCATTAGAAACATTAATGTACATTCATGGGAAGTTAGCTAGCCGGTTGTTAGCATCGTAATAAACTCGCCGTCGTAGTTTCTGCTGTCAGTACCGACAAGAAGTCTCAACATTAAACATCACTGATATAAGAAATATGAGTCAGTGCAGCTACACGTATGGTAGCGTTAGTGATGTCATCGGCTACGTAGCATGTTGCTCCGTCATCCTACATGTTCAGTGTGAAGAAACAGCCGACTTTCCCTGAAACACTCTTGTACTCTGGTTGTTTGCCCGGCGGGCGAAATGATGGGAAAACAAAACCCACTTCTATTGGTTGCTTTGGTTGTCGTCGCCGTGTTCGCCTCAGTACGCGTTTCCCTCCAGACGACCTCTGAAGACTTCCGTCGCCTGTCAACCTATTTTCCCAAACTCAACCCCATTCTGCTATTTCACAGTGGCTGACTGTCAACACCTGATTCCCGTCTGTGATGTGACACTCGTCTCATTCTGGGGGAAACGAGTGTTTGTCGTGTCGGTTGAGTGACGCGTCTGAATGCTTCCTCTAACTTGTTTTCGTGTCGCAGCTAGCGGCCCCCGCTGACTTTCTTAGTGCATCAAACCCTTCTGTGAGAGCGCCGTGATGCACGCCGACGACTCAGCCAGGTAAGTGTGGATGTTATCAGAGCTGCGCGTCGGGTTCGCAGCATCGCCGCCAATCACATCATCACAACCTCCCCCCTGCAGCCCTTCTTCGTTATTTTTAGTTTCCTCACAGTGATGCAACGGCGTCACAAACTGGAAGAGAGCAAATGAATCACGTGGCGGTTTAAAGGCAACAATCCGGGGATTATGACGGCCTCAGAGGCTGCTGGAACATCAAGGCCTGAACATGACGGCCAAGCAGGGCTGAAGCAGGCCAGCACCCTCCCTCCCTCTCCATCCCCCTCTCCATCCCCCCATGGAGAGAGAGGAGAGGATGGAGAGAGAGGAGAGGATGGGGATGATGGAGAGGATGGAGAGAGAGGAGAGGATGGGGATGATGGAGAGAGGGAGGAGATGATGGGGATGGAGGAGAGGGAGGGGAGGAGAAGGAGGAGATGATGGAGAAAGAGGAGAGGAAGGAGGGGATCGAGAAAGAGGAGAGGATGGGGATGGAGGAGAGGATGGGGATGGAGGAGAGGATGGAGAGAGGGAGGAGATGATGGAGAGGATGGGGATGGAGGAGAGGGAGGGGAGGAGATGATGGAGAGAGAGGAGAGGAAGGGGATGGAGGAGAGGGAGGAGAGGATGGGGATGGAGGAGAGGGAGGGGAGGAGAAGGAGGAGATGATGGAGAGAGAGGAGAGGAAGGGGGGATCGAGAAAGAGGAGAGGATGGGTATGGAGGAGAGGGAGGGGAGGAGAAGGAGGAGATGATGGAGAGAGAGGAGAGGAAGCAGGGGATTGAGAAAGAGGAGAGGATGGGGATGGAGGAGAGGGAGGATGGGGATGGAGGAGAGGGAGGAGATGATGGGGAGGGAGGAGAGGATGGGGAGGGAGGAGATGATGGGGATGGAGGAGAGGGAGGAGATGATGGGGAGGGAGGAGAGGATGGGTATGGAGGAGAGGGAGGGGAGGA
This sequence comes from Eutrigla gurnardus, assembly GCF_963514095.1. NCBI lineage: Eukaryota > Metazoa > Chordata > Actinopteri > Perciformes > Triglidae > Eutrigla > Eutrigla gurnardus. Next base: position 3,131,970 of record NC_139925.1, read on the forward strand.
GAAGGAGGAGATGATGGAGAGAGAGGAGAGGAAGCAGGGGATTGAGAAAGAGGAGAGGATGGGGATGGAGGAGAGGGAGGATGGGGATGGAGGAGAGGGAGGAGATGATGGGGAGGGGGGAGGATGGGGAGGGAGGAGATGATGGGGATGGAGGAGAGGGAGGAGATGATGGGGATGGAGGAGAGGATGGGGATGGAGGAGAGGGAGGAGATGATGGGGAGGGAGGAGAGGATGGGGATGGAGGAGAGGGAGGAGAGGATGGGGATGGAGGAGAGGGAGGAGAGGAAGGAGATGATGGGGATGGAGGAGAGGGAGGAGATGATGGAGAGGGAGGAGAGGATGGGGGACATGAGCTACAGTAGCTGTTTCTTACGGGTCCAGTTAAATCCAGATCTGGTTTGTCACCTCGTCTGGAAGCAGGAAACGAAGAGTTTGTACGTTTCTGCGTTTGTTATCGGGGCTGAAGTACTCAAATCTGTTTCTGAAGTCGTGTACTTGTACTACACAGATACAAAACAAGATACAGCTACTACTACGACACATACAGCCCCGGGAGGTGAAAACTGTACGTTTAAACTTTATCATTTGATGGTTGCTTCATTAAGGAGGCGCTGCAGTGCCCCCTATCTACTCCACATTAAATATAATACAATAAGAATAAATTGTTCCCACTGGTGGAAGCTATTATATAATGATCCTTTAACCTAAATTCCTCTGCATTGATTCATTTAATGTCCATCAATCCTGATAGACGGATCAATATTTTCAGTCCATTTTAGCCCCGTAATCCCTATATTAGTATTTATATTATATTAGTTTATTCTGGTCTTCAACAGGACTCGACTCTGACTTGACTTGGACTCGTTGAACACAGATCCTCATGCATGTTGTATGATAGACTAATAAAAAGCTAATGCGAGGCTATCAAATAGATAATAAAAGGCAAACGGGGCCTTTAATTATCTGTTTGATAGCCTCACATTAGCTTTTTTTATTCCTGCCGGTTGCATTCATGCCTCAGAAATGATGAATGTCATGTTCAACAAACAAACATCATCCAATCATCAGCGAAAAACTTTACACCCGATATGTTCAAATAAAACTACATTGGGCACCAATCAGAAATAAATAAATGAAGATTTCCCGAAGCTGTGAAAAGGTCATTAACGATCAAAGTCAAAAAATGGAATACAAAATTGGAACTCAATGAATAATATTGCTGGTTAAATAATGAAAAATGTATTTTTAAGAGGAATTGTAGAGTTTTATCCTCGTCCTTTAACCTCCAATCAGTCGGTCCAATAAATAAATAAATAGAAATGTAATTCATTTTACTTGCATTTTATTACCAGCTCACTTAATTTAGCATCTCTGCCGTTTTTTTCCATTTAATGTTTAATAATGCCTCGTCTTATCACACATTCATTTTCTATTCAACATTTCCAATTTCTCTTATGTTTATATGATATATTTGATACTGAGATGGGCGTGTCCATCCAGTAGAGTCGGTTTAAAACCCTTTGCTGACTTTTTTGTCCGTTTCAGCTCCATATTGGAATATAAATATATTAAAAGCAGAGTCAGTGACCGGTGAAGGGGTTTAGCTCTGAACTGGGAAGTCCAGCTGGTTCCTCTCTGCACTCATTCACTCATTAAAGCAATTAAATGCCAAAAAAAAAGAAACTAAAATAAAAAATAGGTTTATAGTCTTACTGACGACCCAGAGTAGTGTGTGTTTTCTCCCTCATTAAGGATTCATGGCTCCACAAAGTAAATCTGTCATCAGTTTAATTTGTTTTCATGAGCTCTGGGAATCTGAAGATGGATGAAGAAAGAAAATGCTCTGGAGTCAAATGGAGACGCGTTAAATAAAAGCTACGTCACAACACGGACGGAGATGTGACGTAGCTGCTGCTGGCTTTTAGTCATCAACAAACACGCACACACACACACACACACACACACACACACACACACACTGAAACCAATCCCCGCTTTGGTGCTGCTCTTTTCTGCTCTCTATACAGGAGCTCCATCTAGTGGTTAGAATCTGTAACTTCACAATGTACGGATGAATCTCATTTATTTACTGAATGTGTGAGTTTGAGACACAGGTCAGAGGATTTTTATACATTTATAAACCAGATGAGAGATGCTCTACTGACAGAAACATATGCAGACGCTTGCTGAGTGAAGCAGAAAATATAATCTTGGCATAGTGTTGAAACACCGGAGTGTCTCTAAATCACGTCCCGCTTTTAATAGATTTGTATTAAGTGAAAGATTAAACCAGCCGGAGTAATTAAGTGTTCGGATGGAGGTGAATAATGGAGGCCTCCCCGCTGAACTCGACCCCCCATCAGCCAGATGCAGATACAGGGCTACGCTCTCCAACTCCTTCCTCTCTGCTGTGAATCATCATTATGGCAGCGAGTTCATGGATGTTTGTCCTGCTGGAACATATCACGTCTGACTGCAGCGGCTATTTAACCTGCAAGCTCACACCAATTACTTATTTTGCCAGTCGAAGTATGAATGTGATTTCCAATTTTTTCCCGCTTGGGAACGTTTAAACCTTAGAGCTTCCTCACCCTGGTCTGGTGGTCCTGTATCTCCACAACGGAAAGACCTAGAGACTCTAAACTGGTACCTTTGGAAAGCTCATAACCCAAATTAGGTGCACGGCAGCCGGATTGGAGTTGCTCAGACCTTCCGTTCGGCTGCTACTGTGAAAAGACACTTTAAAAGTGAACCTGACGAAGGATTAGCATCACCCGATCCTTTATTTGTTCGTGAAGGTGTTGGCGACGCCAATGTTTGCTCCATCCCCATGTTGTTATTTGCTCCATCCCCATGTTGTTATGTTTGCTCCATCCCCGTGTTTTTATGTTTGCTCCATCCCCGTGTTTTTATGTTTGCTCCATCCCCATGTTGTTATGTTTGCTCCATCCCCATGTTTTTATGTTTGCTCCATCCCCATGTTGTTATGTTTGCTCCATCCCCATGTTTTTATGTTTGCTCCATCCCCATGTTTTTATGTTTGCTCCATCCCCATGTTGTTATGTTTGCTCCATCCCCATGTTTTTATGTTTGCTCCATCCCCATGTTTTTATGTTTGCTCCATCCCCATGTTGTTATTTTTGCTCCATCCCCATGTTGTTATTTGCTCCATCCCCATGTTGTTATGTTTGCTCCATCCCCATGTTGTTATGTTTGCTCCATCCTCGTGTTTTTATGTTTGCTCCATCCCCATGTTTTTATGTTTGCTCCATCCCCATGTTTTTATGTTTGCTCCATCCCCATGTTTTTATGTTTGCTCCATCCCCATGTTGTTATGTTTGCTCCATCCTCGTGTTTTTATGTTTGCTCCATCCCCATGTTGTTATGTTTGCTCCATCCCCATGTTTTTATGTTTGCTCCATCCCCATGTTGTTATTTGCTCCATCCCCATGTTGTTATGTTTGCTCCATCCCCATGTTGTTATGTTAGCTCCATCCCCATGTTGTTATGTTAGCTCCATCCCCATGTTTTTATGTTTGCTCCATCCCCATGTTCTTATGTTTGCTCCATCCCCATGTTTTTATGTTTGCTCCATCCCCATGTTTTTATGTTTGCTCCATCCCCATGTTTTTATGTTTGCTCCATCCCCATGTTTTTATGTTTGCTCCATCCCCATGTTGTTATGTTTGCTCCATCCCCATGTTTTTATGTTTGCTCCATCCCCATGTTTTTATGTTTGCTCCATCCCCATGTTTTTATGTTTGCTCCATCCCCATGTTGTTATCCCCGCCACCGTCTCTCATCAAACAAGAGACAGAAGATGGAGCATAAGCTGATGTGGAGAATGAAGTGTTTTCCAATTTCTAGGAAATGAAGAACAAGTGATTGGGCAGCTGAATCAGAGCAGACTGGGCTTTTTGGGAGGGAGGGGCAGGAGGTCAAACGGAGCGTTTCAGAGACGCTGCACCAAAGCAGAATAAATCGTTTTCTGAGCATTAAAGCATGTAAACATTGTTCCAGTAGGAACCTGAAAAACAAGTCTGAACCAGAAACAAGGTCGTCTTTAAGCCGTGGACTGATTTGTGCTGCGCTCAGCTCCATGTCAGACCTGAAGCATCTCCGTCACAGGCCTCAGATCTGCCGTGGGAACAGAGTCGGCCCCCAGGAACAGCAATCAACACCGTTTCCATTTCTGCTCGTTTGCTCATGTTTGATTATGTAACCTCCAGATATGACTGCGGGTCCACCCACGGAGGAGAGCTTGTCACGCTAAATGAAATTGGAAGAGTGTTTTACTCTCTCTGAGTGTGTGTGAGTGTGTGTGAGTGTGTGTGTGTGTGTGTTCACCAGGTTTACACAGTTCCCCCTCTGGCCAAAGAGGCCAAATAGCTTCCTTTTTTTTTCATTTTCTAACAAGCTCCTGGGGAGGAAAAAAAAGATGTCAGCGTTACTTTTGTCAGCTCCATGTCTCAGTGAGGACGTCTGAACCTCCAGCAGAACACGGTGTGTTCAGGGACAGGAGGTGAGAGGAGGACAGAGCTTCGGGAGTGTGAAAGCAACTCGAACATGAAATCCCAGCAGGACGGCCGTGCTGAACGTGAGCCGGCTGTTGATGTGTGAGCTGCTGCATGTTTGCTTTTCTCCTGATTAAACATGCTGAGTACATATCTGCACCCTTACTGGATGGCTTTCAGAACCGTAGTCCACAGACCAACGGGTGACGTCACCATGACACTTCTTGTATGCGACTCACTGATTCAGAATACAGTGATTTTTGCCTAAAATATGACAAAAGACAAATCGTAGCAGTTCAAACGAAGTGTTTCCTCACAGGAACGATCCAGGAAGTGTGAAGTATTTCCACATTAGCAGCTCGTCCTTTGAAAGACTCTCAGTTGGCCAACAGGAATCAAAGAGAGCGCCTCGTTCTCAAGTAATGTCTTTGAGATGATGCCAGAATATAATATATAACATCACATTCATTGGCTGGCGTTTTCTATTAGTGTTTCTATTATCTCAACGTGACAGAAATGGTAGAAATAAGAATATGACATCACTGGACACGTCACATGACACGAAAGCATCTAAACACGTGGAATTTTATTTTGCTTTTTATTTACTTGTTTCAGTCAAAACAGTTTCAGGAAGAAACAATTCAAATAAAATGCTATATAGTCTGAGCAACCTTTCTTTTATTCCTCCAGACGTCGCCTGGTAACCCCCGTGTTTAACATCACAGTGCAATGATTTGTGGGTAATTCCCTCAGGCAACGGGAAGCGGCCAAAAGGAGCTCAACATGAGAGAGTCCTCAAACACTCTACTATCTGACAGGACAGAACTAGTCCCTCGTGGTCTGCATGAGTCTGGCAGTCTGGGTCTGAGGCGAAGGGGGAGTGGCCAATAATAGACATGAGTGACATATTTGGTCCATGAACAGGAGGAGTGAATCTGAGGAGGGTCTGAGGGGGAAGCATCCCCTGCTTCCTGGTCTGGTGGACTCTAAATGGACCATAATGTACTAAATGAACATCATGCTGGATTGAAGAAGACTTGAAACTAGAGATTGAGACCATAAACTCATGTTTACAATGTTTACTGAGATAATACATCAAGAGAGAAGTAGGACCATTTTCTCATAGACTTCTATACAACCAGAGAGGAGTCGCCCCCTGGTGGCCAGCAGAGAGAAGTAGGACCATTTTCTCATAGACTTCTATACAAGCAGAGAGGAGTCGCCCCCTGGTGGCCAGCAGAGAGAAGTAGGACCATTTTCTCATAGACTTCTATACAACCAGAGAGGAGTCGCCCCCTGGTGGCCAGCAGAGAGAAGTAGGACCATTTTCTCATAGACTTCTATACAACCAGAGAGGAGTCGCCCCCTGGTGGCCAGCAGAGAGAAGTAGGACCATTTTCTCATAGACTTCTATACAACCAGAGAGGAGTCGCCCCCTGGTGGCCAGCAGAGAGAAGTAGGACCATTTTCTCATAGACTTCTATACAACCAGAGAGGAGTCGCCCCCTGGTGGCCAGCAGAGAGAAGTAGGACCATTTTCTCATAGACTTCTATACAACCAGAGAGGAGTCGCCCCCTGCTGGCCAGCAGAGAGAATGACAGTTTAAGGCATTCTATATTTGGCTTCAGTTTTCACAACCGGAAGTTGGCGCCTGGTCGAGTCACGTGGAAGGCCATTAGTTCAGTAGTAGTAAAATAAACAGCAGACATAAATGCATTAATGTAAAGCATGTAGATATAATCCGGACTCGGGTGTTGGACATGAGTCTCAGACTGAGAGGCGGACCGGAGGAGGAGGACCGGGACCGGAGGAGGAGGACCGGGACCGGAGGAGGGGCGCGGGGGCAACTGTAGAACACAGAGACCATCCCCCTCCAGCGGGGGGAGGAGGATCCACACAGGAGCGGCTCGTCTTCGCTGCGTCGCCGGCTGGAAGTGTAGCAGCGGCCATGGTAGCCTCGAACACCAAGCAGCACCCCGCCTCCACCCCCGCCCCCGCCTCCTCCTCCTCCTCCTCCTCCTCCTCCTCCTCCAGCCCGGCGTTGCGCTGACCCCCCCCCCCCCCGGTTCTCCCCGGTTGTTTTTTGGAGCCGAGCGTCCACCGACAGCCGGACTGCAGCAAGTAGACGAGCCCGGGCATGTCGCCGGTCCCGACCGGAGACGCCGATGTCTGCACCGACGGTTGCTCTGCTACTTGAGGGAGACAAAAGTTGCTGCAATGGAGAGTTCGGGGGGCGATGCGGCGGTCAGACACCTGCGGAGAGACGAGGAGAGAGACGGCTACTGCGAGCTGGAGCATCTGCCTCCGCTGCTGGAGGACGAGGTGAGGGAGATATATTCATATGTTTTATTACATGAATACATAACCTGGTGAGGCGTTCAAGGGTTCACATTGAGGGATGCACTGATGCTCAGCTGCAGGCCTGACAGGAGCAATATTTAACTCTTCTTCTTCTTCTTCTTCTTCTTCTTCTTCTTCTTCTTCTTCTTCTTCTTCTTCTATACACCAATAATTTAAAACAAATCTACTTGAGTAAAAGTACAGTAAGTTAGTCAAATAAATGTATATAAAAGCACATTTAAATACAGTTAACACTGATCACACATAGTTAAAAGAACAAAACATGAGAACATATATAACAATATTGGTCATAAAAAGCCAGTATAGTGAAGTATCAAAATGTGTCGAGTAAAACCAATAATACATGTAAACATTTTCATCTATTCTTTGAACTTTGGGCTGAATCTTTTTTTAAAGGGGAAATGTTGGATAACTGGACCAACTTTAACGCATGACGATTTTAAAAACATGATAAGTTTATGGTGTTGATAAGGCTGTCTAGCTTGTTATCATCAGGCAGATGTGAAGAAAAGACCCTGATCTTCAAAAAGCACTTAAAAATAGTTAATTTTCATTATTGATTCATAAAGTTTTAAGTCATAACTATTTAAGATGATTTGTTTGTATTTGTAAAGTCATCCCAGTGTGTTTTTAGTGCCACTTTAAGTTTAAAGCATATGTTGATGATTATCACTATGTTAACGACTCATAAACATCTTACATGTGACAACATGCCAATGTATTTAATTACAGTATAAAGTAGCATAAAACAGATACTCAACTGAAGTAAAAGTACCTGAGTAAATGTACTTTTGAAAGTGACTAAGTGTCTCACTGTCCCAGCTAACAGAGCAGAGGCAAACTTATGTAGGACAGCATATTTAACTGGGGGGAGCTTCCAGCTTCCCTCTGCACTGATCTCAAGGGAAACCTTCTATTTCTGGGGCTGCTGCTGCTTCCAGTGGCACTTTGCTGCCCTGTAATCCTGCTCTCTGCTACCAGATCTCTAGTACCAGATCTCTGCTACCAGATCTCTAGTACCAGATCTCTAGTACCAGATCTCGCCGGTCTCCTGCACCTGCAAGAGTCAAGAAGCACAAAAACAGCAGTGATTGACAGTCAGAGGGACTCTGGTGTAAATATTCCCACACACAATGGCTGTAGTGTCTGAGAAGTCGGTGCTTTTTGTGCCGCTCGTCCACCGCGTCCGTCTGTGTTTGAGTCCGGCTCTTATGCAGCGAACAGAAGAGCCCTGTGACGGTGACGGCGTGGAATCTGTGAGGTCACTGCGTCTTGACGGGATAAGTGGGGTCGCTCGGTGCTGGTGGACCACAGATGATGCAGTGTGTTCACGACTGTGTGTGTGTGTGTGTGTGTGTGTGTGTGTGTGTGTGTGTGTGTGTGTGTGTGTGTGTGTGCGCGCGCGCGCATGTGTGTGTGTGTGTGTGTGTGTGTGTGTGTGTGTGTGTGCGCGTGTGCGCGTGTGCGTGTGTGTGTGTGTGTGTGTGTGCAGGATGTCATGATCCTTGTCTACCAAATTCTCTCGGCCACTGAAGACATTTGGTGGATTTCTGCAGCCGGTTTCTAAATCAGGGCTCAGGATTATTTTTATGCAGATGATGCAGCGTTTTTTCAAGGTGAATTTATCGTCCTCGTACACAAAATAACGGAATGCAGTCATGCTAGTTTTTGGGTGTTGATGATTTTGGTTTCCACTGAGTGCTCAGCGTTCCCTAGTGTGTACTGTATATTATATATATTATATATGTATAACATATAACACAATCACTACAAACAACAGAGAAATGACAGAAAACACTAAATAATAATACATTTGAAAAAAGAAAGAAAATAGAAAAAAATGATGCCAATACGATTGCGTTTCGGATTGATTGGGATTCTACGAGTATTGCCAGTATTGCCATTCGATAGTATCGATTATTGTGTTTTTTTTACTTTCTTAAACAAAAACAAAAGTTGGATTATCCTTTTCACGAGATCATGAGTCACATTCCCCAAAAACTTACGTTTATTTCAGCTGCATGGAAACGTGGTGCATAACATTCACGATAAAAAATTATAAAAATGAATACAACAAAAATACAATTTAAAAATATATAAATTCTGGGGAGAAATATCGATTTTTAAAATCATCCCGTAAAAAAATCACTATTAATATGAGAATAATGTGTGTGTGCGCTCACGTTCCTGTGTTTTGACCCCCAGGAGAACGTGTCCCTGGCGGACATCTTGTCTCTGCGGGACAGCTGTCTGTCAGAGGAGGAGGTGTGGGCGGTGTGTGCCGAGTGCGTCCTGGCGCTGCAGAGCATCCGGCCGTCCACGCTCTTCCACACGCTGTGCATCACGCCGGACACGCTGGCCTTCAACGCCCACGGCAACGTTAGCTTCATGGAGCAGCTCAGCGGTGAGTCAGCGCAGCGACATCACACCCCCATCACGTCTATGGGTCTGATTTCAAATGTGCAATAATGTGATAATAATGTGAATTCAGTCCACAGACACTGCATTTCCCAGCAGAGGAACTAATAAAGGTCTATCTTATCTAATCTTATTTCATATTCTGACTCTGGGTGAGTCACGGTGACTGGGGATGTTTTTTTATGTTATTATCGTATTATTTGGGCACGGACGTCCTCGTTCCTGAACATTTAGGAAGCAGCAGATGGAACGGATCAGTTGAAGCTCATTTTTTTCCTCTTCAGTGATTTGTTGCACAGATCTCTATCACTTTTCATTTTGCAAAGTCCTGCTTGAAAATCTTTGTATCGCTGGATCCGTCGTGCTTCGTCTGCTGTGATTCGCTCAGACGAAGGCGACGTCCAATCCCAAACATCCCCTCCTCTTCTCTGATATCTAGTCTTTCTCCCTCCCTCTCCGTCGCATCACTTCCACCATGCTTGTGTGCAACACTGTGACTCGCCCGGATGCCAAATGTCCAAAAATAAAAAAATTGATGAGCATCGATTGAACCAACAGTGTTGGAGTTGCCAGGGGGAACGTTGTTGTGGTAACGGCTAGGCAGCCTATCAGCAGTCCACCTGAGCCTTCACACACACACACACACACACACACACGCACACACGTGTTGCTGTATCTGCGGCTGTGATGATTCATCTCGTGGTTAGAAGAAGGTGTTCACGCTCGCCCATTGATTGCTTTAATTGAGCTCTTTGTGGCCTGAAATCCCACGCTGACACACTAGCCCTGTATGACGACGGGGCGACCTTGAGGCCGTAGAGATGAATCTGTCGCCCCCGACGACGCCTACGTCACCGTGACGACCGTCCTTTTTCATTCTGCTTATTCACGTCTTCACTGAGTTCGTCCTGCAGCAGAAATGATCAGGATGACCTTGAATATTGTCAAAGAAATACAGGCTACAGAAATATATTTTTAAAAAATGTATCCTTTATTTAAGCAGAGATCTAATTTAAGGTGATTTGATTGTTTTTTCACTAAAAAGGATGAAGATGCATGTTTTATCTGAGACGCAACAAAAGATGATTATCGGGATGACGTCATGAATCACAAATTATTTTTGTGCTCTTTTTGTTATCGTTATATTTGTAATGAGGAGAGAATTGTGACATGAAATCTTCCACATCTACATGATAGGTGAGGATGAGGAAAAGGATGAGGAGGAGAGGAATCGAAGGAGGAGGTGAGAGGAAAGGAAACACAGATACAAGAGGAGAGGAAAGGGAACAGGAGATGAGAGGAAGGTAAAGATGTGAGGAGGAGAAAGGACATGGAAGAGGAGAGGAGATGGTCAAGGAAGATGAAAAGGAAAGGGTGAGGAGAAGAAAGCTTAAGGGGGAGGGAATAGGAAAGGAAGGGAAGGAAAGAGGAATTGAAGGAGGTGGTGAGAGGAATGGAACAAGGGAAGACGAAAGGAAAAGAGAGGAGAGGAAAGGAAACAGGAGGAGAGGGAAGGAAAGAGATAAAAGAGGAGCTGAAATGAGAGGAAGTTAAAGATGTGAGGAAAGGACCTGAATGAGCGAGGGAGGTAATGGAAGGAGGAGGACAGAGGCCAGGAGAGGAAGATGAAAAAGGACTTTGTCGGAGAGGAGAGATGAAGATCACCCTCACTAGACCTGGGAGGAGACCCAGATCTGTCATGACCCACTTTACTCCCCTCCTTTAACTCCCCCCTCCGCCTTTCTTCTCTCCGCATGATGCTTGTGGTGTTTCCAAGCATCCGTGTGTCCTGCTTGTCGCCAGGTGGCCTATTTGAGGAAGAGGAGGAGGAGGAGGAGGAGGAGGAGGACACCAGGGATTATAAATGAAGGGAACCTGGAATGTTGTTGTTTAGAAGATTCCTCAGATTTCAGACTTGGATGGATGGTGATGTCTCTTCTCGTCCCTGCAGATGATCCAGAAGGTTCCTTCGTTCCTCCCGAGTTCGACAACACAGGCAGCACCTTCGAGGTGAGTCTTCTTCCTCTGTCACCTCCATCAGTCTGATGATGATGGTGATGATGATGTGTTGTCCTCCTCCTCCCGGCTGCAGGGTCATGTTTACTCTCTGGGCTCGACGCTGTCTGCCGCGCTGAGCTTCGTCATCGAGCCGGAGTTGGAGGCGGAGCTTGGGGAGGAGATCCAGAGGCTGCTGGAGCAGATGCAGGAGGAGAAGCCCGAGGACCGGCCGCTGCTGCAGGTATCAGCTGTTCTCCACCCGCCACAGGGAAGCTGGGAGAGTTTGGAATAATAATCCATCATGTAATCCAACACATGACGACGTGTTGGTGATCAACATCACTCACATCCTCCCAGAATCTATTTCTTACAACAAGACACATAATCATAATGTGTGTGTTTTTGAATATTTTCACACTCCCAGGACGTCCTCTCTCTGGCTGAAGCGAAGCTGCCTCACACCTCCTCCTCCTCCTCCTCCTCCTCCTCGTCCTCGGCTGCCGTGTGCCGGAAGCTGTCTTCCGTGGGCCGCCGGGTGCTCTCCATCGAATCGGTGTCGACCTTCCAAGGTCCTTTTTTTTTAACTAATCGTCTCGCCGTCTGGTCTCCGCTCTGATTCCTCCCGGTGCTGAGTTCCTCTTTTGTTGGATCCACAGATGGACAGGAAGTCTCCTGGGAGGCGAGATGGCAGCATCCCAAACCCCGAACGCCGAGCTCGGACCATAAAACCAAGGACATGGCGTCTGTCGACGGCTCTGTTAGAGCTAACGGGCCGTCCAGGCAGCAGGTAGGCGGTCTGTGGAGGAGCTTCTTCTTCTAAATACTTCACATATGATGTTTTTGTGTCGTCTTATTGGTCGAGATGATTTTTCTGCAGGTGTGCGGTGGCTGGGACTCCTCCCTCTGGGACGAGGACGGCGGAGGAGACGCCCTGATCTCGGCGGGCTACAGGTCCCACTACAGCTCCCCGCTGAGGCCCACCAGGGTCAGGGGGGCTCTGAACCGCTCCTGCTCTGTGCCGGACTCCAACAACCCCCCTTGTCTCTCGCCTCCACCTCACGGGGACATCAGCGTTCCCGTCTCCGACCTCACCGAGATCGGAGCCGACGAACACTCGGCCGGTGAGTCCGCGTGGAGTACCAGACTTCACAGACTGGACCGGGGCCAGTCCTGCGACTCGTACCCGCCGAGCAGCGCCGAGGACCGCGTGGTGGAGTGGACGTGGCGAGGGAACGAGGACGCCGCCAAGACGTTGTGCAGCGGCGGGGAAACAGAGATTCAGGGAAGCCAAGAGTGGGAGTCTAAGGATTCAGCATCTTCCTGTACTTCTTGTCAGGATCTGGACCTGGAACAGGACTCTTGTGAGGACCAGGTCTCATTGAACCACAGCCTCTATATCCCTAATAACTACATGACCAAGAGCATGCTGTGCCTCAACGAGGAGTCTCAGGACGAGGTAAGACGCTGGTTGTTCCTGATCTGGTGCCTTGAGGCACCGTTAGCTGCTAGCCTGACCATGTTGAGACCCGTGTGGCTCTACAAAATATTCATAATAAACGTATTAGTCGTAGCTTCAGGAGAAACTGAATTATTTATGTTAACACTGTTGTTTGCACGGTTCGTGCCTTGAACACCGTTAGCTGCTAGCCTGACCATGTGGAAAGTCGTGAGGCTCTAATGATGATAATAATAATATTGATAAATAGCAGCTTTCATAACATAAAATGTAGCTCAAAGTGTTTCACTAAAAGCAAATCAACAACAACGATATTAAATCAGGAAAAGAATAATAAAATGATTAGAATAATAGCAGCACAAAAGTCATAAAATGTTGATTAACAATATAACGATAACAAATAGATATCATAGACGATCTCTGAATATGGAATTTAGCAAAATTTTAGATGAAGTGTTGTGTTTTTTTTTTAGCTTTATAGCTAGCTATGAAGCCAGGAAGCTAAGTAGCTAATGTTAGCCTGAGACATGACACACTGCTAACGGTTGGAGAGTTCAAAAATAGATTTGGAAAAAGGCTGATTTAGGGATTTATCTTCTTCTAACTTGTTCCGGCGCTGCAGTGGATCTCTCTGAGAGACTTACTGACTCGCTGTGGACGGAGGCTGACCATCAACGAGCTCTGGTCTCTCTGCTACACCTGTCTGTCCTCGCTGCAGACATACATCGACTTCCCAGGTCAGTTCACCACATCATATCCACCTCATCCTACCTACTGGCCACCAGGGGGCGACTCCTCTCTGGTTGTATAGAAGTCTATGAGAAAATGGTCCTACTTCTCTCTGCTGGCCACCAGGGGGCGACTCCTCTCTGGTTGTATAGAAGTCTATGAGAAAATGGTCCTACTTCTCTCTGCTGGCCACCAGGGGGCGACTCCTCTCTGCTTGTATAGAAGTCTATGAGAAAATGGTCCTACTTCTCTCTGCTGGCCACCAGGGGGCGACTCCTCTCTGGTTGTATAGAAGTCTATGAGAAAATGGTCCTACTTCTCTCTGCTGGCCACCAGGGGGCGACTCCTCTCTGGTTGTATAGAAGTCTATGAGAAAATGGTCCTACTTCTCTCTGCTGGCCACCAGGGGGCGACTCCTCTCTGGTTGTATAGAAGTCTATGAGAAAATGGTCCTACTTCTCTCTGCTGGCCACCAGGGGGCGACTCCTCTCTGGTTGTATAGAAGTCTATGAGAAAATGGTCCTACTTCTCTCTGCTGGCCACCAGGGGGCGACTCCTCTCTGGTTGTATAGAAGTCTATGAGAAAATGGTCCTACTTCTCTCTGCTGGCCACCAGGGGGCGACTCCTCTCTGGTTGTATAGAAGTCTATGAGAAAATGGTCCTACTTCTCCCTGCTGGCCACCAGGGGGCGACTCCTCTCTGGTTGTATAGAAGTCTATGAGAAAATGGTCCTACTTCTCTCTTGATGTATTATCTCAGTAAACATTGTAAACATGAGTTTATGGTCTCAATCTCTAGTTTCAAGTCTTCTTCAATCCAGCATGATGTTCATTTAGTACATTATGGTCCATTTAAAACCCCCAACATGTTATTTTAGAGTAGACAATCTCATTTATATGTAATTAGATTTCTTTTATCTTCTGCTCCATGAATGTTGGGATGTCAGAGGGAGAATTAAAAATGTATTTTTATTGTACTGTTTATTTAACAGGGACAATACATACAACATTGGCACAAATAATGGGGAACATGTGATGTTTATAAGACATGTCAGCTAGTTTGGTGTAAATGATGTTTCATGGCTTGTATTTCTTTATTTTTCTCCTCAGCGTATCTCTGCCTGGACACGCTGCATGTGGGCTGCGAGGGAGAAGTGCTGTTCCTGAACCCTAAAAACATCGGTACACTCCCTATATATGTATATATATTATATATAACAACTTATAAAATTAATGCATAAAAGTCTCCTTTGCAGGACCCCGAGACGACTTCTATCTGGCCCCTGAGTATCAGGATCACGGGATCGTGACGGAGAAGGTCGGTCTTCCCTCCCGTTCTGGATTTAACGTTCCCCGATTCCTCGGGTTCGCTGACGTCTTTCTTCTTCTCTTCCTCTCTCAGGTTTGCGTCTACGGCGTCGCCGCCGTTCTCTGGGCGACGGCCAAGTTCAGGTTATCCCCTCATCAGATGCTGGCGGTGCCTCGCCAGCTGAAGAGGCTGCTGCTGGAGATGGCCAAGAGGACGCCGATGGAGAGGCCCACCATCGTCATGGCCAAAAAAGTAGCGCTTTCTTTTTTTTTTTTACACCAAGAATGCATTGCTCCTTGCTTTTAAGTTGCGTCTTCCTGTTATCGGCCTGAAACTGATCTTGACACATTATTTCATTGAATGAAAATGTCACGGATTTCATTTTTCCATATCAATATCATATTTGAAAGAAACCGTCACTTAAATACAAGAGAATCCAGTTTGTAAAAGAGCTTTTTGAACTTCTTTTAATGCCGTCAGTCAATGAAGCATGTCAGTGGTTTCCTCCTGACATCATTGCTGTCTGCGATGCCGTCACATGATCGTCTGTCGCTCCGTTCCAGAGCTGTCGGGACTATTTATCGCATCGGGGGACGAGCGCCGAGACGGTGTGGAGCGACCTCGTCGGCAGGGTTCACCCGGTAAACTCTGACTCTGGGTCAGTTTGATCGTCTCAGGATGTCTCTCTTCTCTAACCAACCGTCTGGTTTTCTTTCAGTCGGCCTCAAAATCCAGCGACGCGGAGGATTTGAGTGAAAGTCGACCAAACAGCGGTAGGATGACATCACTGAGAGCCAAACGACCCTCATGCAATGTCACTTACCTTCACATGTACTTATATTATATACTACACACGTGCCACCTATCAGGGAGAACATATGGGAGTTTTTATGATTTATTCTATCCACCCAGAAGGGCTTTCACTGATATGCTGATATGTTTCACCTCCTGGTCATTGCATGAGACAATATCTCTGATATTGTATCTGGCGTTGTCGTGACTGTGTAGGCTTTGTGCCCACGGCCACTGAGAGCCGCCTGGCTCCTGTGCCGGGTCCTGTTCCCCACAGCTTCCCGCTGCTCGAGGCCCTCGGACTCCCAGAAGCCTTCACTTCCGCCGCCACACACTTCAGCCCCATCGTCCTGACCGGTGACGGCGACTCGGAGGGGGGGAGCCGACGCCGCCGAGCTGCCGGCGAAGGGTAGGATGCTCCGGAGACAAAGTTATAAAACGGGAGCACGTTGAATCGCCTGCAGCCGTAGATGCTGCCGGTGTTGCGGTGCAATGAGGGACCGTGGTAACTTGTGACTCTTCCCTGGTCGCTCATAGCGACGGCAGCTTTTGAAATCACCGTAAAAGCTTTCAATCACATTTGAAATCCCCACGTTTATTATCTATGCCAACCATTAATCTACTACCAGCAACCCCCACGTCACCAGTTAACACGGTCACTCAATAAACCGCAACACCTGCAGCTCTGACACGTCATAGTTTTCATGTGATTGCCTGCTAAATGTTCCATCAGGGATGGTTTATGTTCCAGGACTGTGGCGGGATTCACCAACAGCCATGAGCACACGGAGGAAAGCCCACAACACCCGACCCGGATCGGACCTGAACCGGATCCACACCCACAGGAGCCACTGACTTCTGCTCTCCCTGACGTCTCTCTTCCTCCGCCGTTACCCACAAACCTCGGCGGTTGTGGCGTTTTCAACAATTACCTCCTGCGTCAGGATCCCGTAACGGGACTTCTGTCCTTGGTGCCCATGCGGATCCGGGCCCCCGAGTCTCTCCTGGGGTTGGATATAGACCTCTCCTTGGTGCCGGGTCCTTTACGGGGACTCATGGAGGTTCCACAGACCCCCGACGGTCCGCTCGTCGGCTCCCTGAACGTGTCATCGTCCTATTTCAATGGCAGCTCCGTCACTGATTACAACGGACACACAAGTCCAGGATCTCAAGGGGAGCACCAGGCTCCTTCAGAGACCGGCCCCCCTAGAGTCCACCCCCCTAGAGTCCACCCCTCCCTGCAGGAGGTGATCGAGCTGCTGAAGGGAGAGTTTTCACTCGACGGCTGTTTGGACAACGGACATGAAGACATCTCCATGGGTACGTATCTTTAGATACTATACATATACATATGTATACATATATATACTTATATGTACAATATCCAGTGATCCCCGACCAGGAGGACTTGTTCAGCTCGTTACAGAGAAAGTCTGCTTTAACAGCAGCCAGCTCCTGCAGCTATTTAATTAATGAAGCAACTAAACAAGCATCCGCTCCTTCATCCTCGCCTGGAGACGTGTTTCTAAAACCCACTCTGTTAACATTTCCCAGGGGAGTACATCTTCTCTCTGAAGGACCTCCAGTACCGGATGTTCGCCAGCGTCGTGAAGGAGAGCTTCAGAGATCTGTACTGGGAAGACGACCTGCTGGCCGTCCTGCACCGTCTGGTTCACTACAGCCCATCGGCACTGTGAGTAGGACCACAACACTGGTGGCAGAGTGTGAGATGTATATTATCAATCAATCAATCAATTTATTATTTAAAGTGCAAAATCACCATGGTACATGGTCTCAATACACTTTACAGTAAAAACAAGAACAATAATAGCAGACAATAAAAAATACAAATAAATAAAACAGTAGTAGAAATAAAACAAGAGTAAAACACCAGAGGAGAGTGATAAAATTAGTTAGTGTTAACCAAAGTATTGGGTAAAAAGGTATGTTTTAAGACGAGACTTAAAAATCGCAGTGGATGTAGCATCTCTGATGTCTTGTGGAAGGCCATTCCATAAGAGAGGAGCACGGTAGGAAAAGGCCCTGCCACCAGCTGACTTTTTACTGATATATGGGATGACCAGGAGGTTTGAACCAAGAGAACGAAGAGGACGTGACGGAGTGTAGGGAGTAAGTAGTTCTGTTAAATACAGTGGTGCAAGTCCATTCAAGGCCTTATAGGTTAAAAGAAGAACTTTAAAATCAGCTCTAGCTTGAATGGGCAGCCAATGTAAGGATGCCAGGACCGGAGTTATGTGGCAAAATTTACGTGATTTCATTAAAAGTCTAGCGGCTGAGTTTTGTACAAGCTGGAGACTCCTGGTAGTGCAGATGGGGAGGCCGGAAAAAAGGACATTACAGTAGTCTAAACGGGAGGACACAAGGGCATGGAGAACCACCTCAGCGCTACGCCGGGATAGAGAAGGGCGGATTTTGGCAATATTCCGCAGGTGAAAGAAAGCTGTTTTGGTGATTTCTTTAATGTGGGACTGAAAAGTCAGGGTTGGATCAAAGGTAACACCGAGGTTTCTGATGCGAGTGCTTTCAGAGATGAAACAACCGTCAATATTGAGACCAAGACCCTGGGATAAGTATTTATAATTATTTGGCTTGATTACCATCAGATCAGACTTAGTAGTATTGAGCATGAGAAAGTTGTGGCTCATCCAGATCTTGATTTGATTTACACATGTTTCCAGATTCAGTATTTGAGAGGGGTCATTAGGTTGCAGTGGAATGTATAGTTGTGTATCATCGGCATAGAAATGGAACTGTATACCGTATTCAGCAATTATTCTACCCAGAGGAAGCATGTAAATAGAAAACAGCAAAGGGCCCAGGACAGACCCCTGAGGCACACCAGCTATAACTGTAGAGGATTTGGACAAGGAGTTATTAAAACTGACGCATTGTGTTCTGCCAGATAAGTAGGACTGGAACCATGAGAGCGCCAGCCCATGAACACCAACATAATGTTCCAGTCGGTCCAGAAGCACATCATGATCTACAGTATCGAAGGCCGAACTTAAATCAAGAAGCAAAAGTAAGGAAGCTGATCCAGAGTCAGCAGTAACAAGTAGGTCATTTACTACTCTAGTTAGGGCAGTTTCAGTAGAGTGACAAGAGCGGAAACCAGATTGTAATTTTTCAAAGTGGTTGTTGGCAGAAAGGTGGGCAGTCAGTTGATCAGCAACAACTCTCTCAAGTATTTTGGAGAAAAAGGGGAGAGTGGAGACAGGTCGGTAATTAGCAAGAACCAGAGAATCGCTATTGGGTTTCTTGAGGAGTGGTTTAATGATAGCAGATTTATAGGATAAGGGGACATACCCCTCAGTGAAGGAAGTGTTTAAGATGGTAAGTAAAGGGCCACTGAGACAAGGAAAAAGTTCCTTACAGAGGTCAGAAGGGATGGGATCTAGTAAACATGTTGTAGGCTTAGAGGCAGCAACCATTGAGGCCAAGGCCTCAGCCGAAATAGGTTTAAACTGTGAGAGTGAACTTGTGGACAGGGATGCAGAGCACTGGTCAGTGATGTTACTAGAGAACTGCTGGCCAAAGATATTGCTCCTTATTAGGGAGATTTTATCGGTAAAAAACTCTAAAAAATCATTAGCTGTGATAGCAGGGCTCAGAATAGGTGAAGACTGTGTAAGCCTGGCCACAGTATTAAACCGAACCTTATTGGTTTCAATGAGGTTGGAGAAATAAGAGGATCTGGCAGCAGAAAGTGTATGTTTATAACGTTTAAAACTAAGATTCCAGGCGAGACGGGAGGACTCTGATTTGCCGGCCCGCCATCTGACTTCAAGTCTGCGGGAAGCCCATTTTAATGAACGAGTGAGGTCGGAGAACCAGGGGACAGATTTGGTTCGAGTGCCTCTACTATTTCTAAGAGGAGCAAAGGTGTCGAGTGAGTCTATTAGTGCAGTGTTTAGGCTATCTGTAAGGTTATTGACAGACACAGCCGTATTGGAGAATGACTCAAGTTTATCAGGCAAATGCTCAGCTAAAAGGGACTTAACATGGCTGTTAATGACATGAAAAGAGTGGGGGTTAGGTTCAGAGCGAGTAGTCAGTGCATTCGAGGGGAGGTAAAAAAAGACACAAGAGTGGTCCAAGACCGGCACCTGAAGGATAGATGGGAGATCAGCAGTAATATCCTTTGTAAAGACTAGGTCTAAGGTATTACCATGATTATGAGTGGGGCCTGTGACAAGCTGGATGAAGCCAAGGCCAGTAAGAAGATTCAGAAATTCTGCTGCTTTTGAGTCCAAAGCATCATTGATGTGAAAATTCAGGTCACCGAGCAGGACTATTTTGTCATATTTAATCAGAACAGTAGATAAAAACTCAGAGAACTCAGTTAAGAAAATGGGATTATACCTGGGTGGTCTATAGATGAGTAGTGTCAGGATATGATGACGGGTTCCTATGAGCATGGCCAGATACTCAAAAGATGTAAAGTTACCAAGTGAGCATGCTGTACAAGAAAATTGATTGGAAAAGATAACCGCAAGTCCCCCACCTAATTAGTCATATTATATATATTATTTATTTTTCATATATATATATATATTTTTGTATTTATATTATATATATTATTTATTTTTTATTTATATTATATATATATTATTTATTTTTTATTTATTTTTCATATATATATATTTAAAAAAAAATGTTTATATTATACATGTTTTGTTTAATTTTTTTTTCATATATATATTTATATATTTTTTATTTATATTTTATATATTATTTATTTTTTATTTATTTTTCATATATATATTTATATATTTGTATTTACATTATATATATTATTTATTTTTTATTTATTTTTCATATATATTTATATATATTTTTATTTATATGAATCTATCTATATTTATTTATATTTACAGATATTTTTATTTATATACATTTTTATATATATATATATATATATATATATATATATATATATTTATATACAATTTATTATTCCTATTATTACTAATATAATATCATTACTTGATATTAGTAATAATAATAATATATTTATTTATATTACTAAATCAATCTATTTTTTTATTTCTATATATAATCTCTAATAATCTACTATATAATCTAATATTTAAAATGACCTTCGGGGGTTGATCCTGCTCGTGGATCCAAACAGCACGGTTAGCCTTCATTATGACTTAAAGAGATTCTCTCTGGTGAACAGAGAATAATGAGCCGAACTAAAGCAGCGTTCCTTCCGTGCCGTGAAACGCCCACATGCGTCTGCTTGTGCTCACATTTCTAATTATTCTCACGCGGCTTCAGAAGAAGAGAACAATCCGGCCTCTCAGCTGACTGTGACCTCTGCTCCTCTCCACACCCAGACACATGAAGCATCAATACAACACACACACACACACAACCTTCAGCCTGGCAGTCTAAACGGTCTCCATGGCAACGCCACCTGAAGTGTGTTTGTTGGCGTCGGGCAGGATGAACGCGGCCACTTTGAAGACGTTTAAGCCTCTTCTGCATTGAATACATGAATGAACACGTTCTCTCCCTGCATTTAAATGGAAAACAGAGAGAAGCCTCCATCGAAGGCGGCTGTGACACGGGCGGCCCTCGCCACGCCCTCGCCGGCCGCCGGAGACGTGGAGAAGAACGGTCGCCTCGACCTGAACGGGAACATCGAGGCGTCTGATCTCGCCGCCGCGGGCCAATGGGAAGGAGCCGAGGGTCGGCCGTGTGATGGAGGACGCCAGGAAGACGCCATGGACGAGTCTGGACTGAGATCGGAGGAGGAACGCCGCCTCGGTCCAGGTAGATACACTCACACACTCAGAGATCAAGTCAGTTCATTTAATGTGTAATAATGATGATTAATATCATTTCATAAAATACACATCTGTTCATCCAGCAGTGTAAAGCAAAATATGTCATTTAGTGAGTTTAAATCTTTATTTATATTCTTTGTTAGAAGTGTACGACACATTTGCACAGCAGCAGTAGAGGTATTATTATTGTTTTAAAATGTAACTTTATTTTAATTTACTTTTCAATTAAAAGTAAAACAGTTGATTTGACCGTTTTGATATCATGTTGGGGAGATGAATCCATATCTATTTATTTATGTCAGATCTTTATATGTAGTAGTTGGTAACTTAAGTGTAAGTACCTCTGATTTGTACTATTAAACATACTTGGTTCCTTCTAAAAACACCTTTTTTACTAGATGCGTTGAGGGTTTTGAGGATTTGATGAGTGGATAAACACTCCTCATGAACTCTGGGATGTTTTGACTTCCTGTCCGTTTTTGGCTGCAGACCGAAGTCATGAGATCTTTTGATTGGCTGTTGGATGACATTCTTAAGAATCGAAGCTCATTCACCGGAATCCAAAAAAGCTGCATCCAGTCCTCCGGGACTCATTCTCTCTCTCTCACACACACACACACACACACACACACACACACACACACACACACACACACACACACACACACACACACACCCTGTACATACTGCTTTTGTCGAGGGCCGATGAAATATTCCAGACATGTGTTCCCAATTACAATCGTCCTCTTTGAGTAGATGCTGGGATAAAGAGAGAGAGACACTGAGAAGTTAGAATAGCTCATCTTTATCTGAGTAACAGTGGCTGCCTTGTGGAACCCATGACGGGCGTTTAGCAACGTAGCAACAAATAGCCCCAGCACCACCTCTGGATTTGTCTTTTCTCTCCCCTCCTCCATGTTTGTTTATCTGCTGTCCATGTGATCCAGTCTCTCTCTCTCTCCCTCCCTCTCTCTCTCTCTCTCTCTCTCTCTCTCTCCCCCCTTGTTTACGGGTGGAGGCGAGAGCTCGGACACTCTGCTCTCAGCACTAATGGAAGGCGGAGGAGAGCGCTGGGAGGCTGCTGGCGATGATGAAAGCCCCTCTGAAGGTCTGTCGGGGGTCCGCGGCGAGCGGGCGAGCCCCGACTGCTCCGAGGACATGGAGGACGCCGACTCTGTGGCGTCGGAGCGACTCCCTTCGCCCGGGTCCGGATCTGAGGGGCCGGGCCCCTGCCTCAACCCGGCCTGGGCTCTGGCCTTCTACGGGGAGGAGTGTTTCGGCCCCGAGGTGGTCCGGTACGCGGCCAATCTGGGCCAGCACTCAGGACCGCCGGGTCTGGATATGAAAACCCAGGTGGGTGGACCTGCGAGGTCATCGGTGACCTTAAACCTCCGTGTTTGATCTCACATGGATTATTTATCACAACACACGGCATTCAGTGTGTTTTATATGTGATGCACGTTGTAAAAGGGTGCTGGGAATCCTTGAAAAGACTTTTTAGTGTGTTGTTTTCAAGGTTTGAAAAGTGCTTGGATGTAGAATAAAGGTCTTGAAATGTTATGTGATACATGATATAACACAGAGAAAAGAAGATCTCCATATTTGAGGGACTGAAAACAGCATTTTGTGACATTTCTTTATGAAAAATGACTTTTGATGATGAACAGATGATGAAAATAGTTGGTGATTATATTTCTGTGGATCTGTTAGTGGAATTAGTTTTCCTTTCATTTGTGGTCCTTCTGTAAAAAGCTGTCTCCAAACATCATGTTGGTTGTTTAGAGGACAATAACATCTCATTTAATGTGATGAACAAGTGACAGAATAAGTAGACTGAATACTGACCTTTGGATTGATACAAATATGGAGTTTACCACAGCTGGAAGAGGCTGGAAAAGCATGGAAATGCACCTTGAAATGCTTTGGAAAGTGCTTGGATTTGACTTTGGAACAGGTGTAGGAGCCCTGAGAGTTGCTTTAGTGTTTATATATTAATTCTAAGTGTTGAACTCCTTTTGTGTTTATGGACTGCAGATTGAAAATGCATTGCTAAAGCTTCACTTCCTGGTTTCCTTCAGCTCCTCACGTGGTCGTGTTTCCGGAACAAATGCATGAATTATATCCTCGTCTCTGTAACGAAGGCTTTAGGGGATAAACAGGACCGGAACACATGTGGTGGCTTTAAGATAATTGGCATATTATTCCCTCTGAGGATCTGAATATGTATATGTTGAACTCAAAAGCTTACTATCGTGTGTATAAAAAAAGAATATGAATGTTGCAGTTATGAGAAGGGTTTGTGTACTCGCTAATATCCCACCTTTAAGAGTCACGCTGCTGCTGTTAACATAGCCGTTACCGTGGCAACGTGGGCAAACAGCCGAGAGCTTCTTTCACTGTTATGTCCCGTGTGAAACAGGAGCTGCAGCAGCAGATGATGATGGAAACCAAGAATCTGAAGAAGACGAGGAACTTCTACCACAAGTTGATCCAACAAGAGAGGAAGAATAAAGGTTTGGGTTCGTATTTCATAACACCAGAATATGGGAATGATGTGTGGCTCCGCCTCTAAAAGGCTGCGTGTCTCCCGATAGACAACAAGGTGATGCTGTCCAAACTCAAGACCCAGCACGAGGAGCTCCGATCCAAGGTGCTCTTCCTGGACTCGGTGAAGAAATACCTCGAGGTGCTTACGAAGTTTCTCCTTTCTCCTTGGTCTCCCAGCGACTCGGCTCTGATGTGGTCTACTTGTGGTTCTGCAGGTCCTCAGTGTGGACCGGTGGGGTTTGGAGGTGTCGTTGCTGTCCTCTCTGGCCGTGTGTGGACCGGACTCTGTGGAGTTCCTGTCCTCCGAAGACCCGTCCGTGCTGAGCTTCGGTACCGGCAAAGGGAAGAGCACTCTGCAGGCCGGATCTCCTCGGGGCCTCATGGCGTACCTCTACTCCAGGTACCACCGATGAGGGGTCTGAAGGGTTTCTCTAGTCCTGGTCTCAAAGCACTGATGGATCCGCCCGACAAAGAGATCCCACAAGGACTTGGGCCCCATTCAGACATCAGTTTAATAAGGGGCCATATTAAATCAGATTTTAATATGCAGCTGCTTAGTTGGCTCATGCCTCGGGCCGGCCCGTCGACGGGTAGCGAGTAATTAACAAACCCTCTGAACCGCTTTGATTCTTTGTGCTCTGTGATATAATCAGCTGTTTTTATTTACACATAATTCTCTTAAAGCCATGAAACACATAAAACGCAGTAAAAAGAAAGAAATCTAACTCTTCTACTTTAAAGGTTTAGTGTTATAATAAATGTATGATTCTCCAGATGAAACATGAACAAACTGACTTTGTTGATCCTCATGAATACTCATTTGTCCGGCCGCTCACATGACGCCGTTTGTTGTCACGCAGCAGCGGCGGCGTCTCTCTGAGAGGGCACATGGGGGCATCGAGTGAGGACGCCGCTGGGGAGGGGGCGGAGCTACGTCTCCTCACGTGGTCTGAGATGATACTTGGAGGTTCTCCCTGTGACGGAGTCCCTGGAACAGTTCAGAGGATCCTCTGTTCTCTTTGGAACTAGCGTTTACTATATTCCTGAAAGGAACCGCTGAAGGCAACGACGTGGACGTAGTAAACCTGCTGGTTCTTATAAGAGTTCGGGACTTTGGCCATCTTCGAATGTTTGCAACCAAAGGAAGTGACCATACATTTTTTTATTATTATTATTATTATTATTATTATTATTATTATTATTATTATTATTATTTATTAAGTAGAATTGCGCAGGTCTACCTTAAAAGGTCAGTCCACCTTAAGTGTCCCTGAGCCAGAGCAGCCAGTGTTGTTGTTAACTTCGGGGCTTTGCTTTAATTATCAGCTAGCTGACAACAAGACACGGTAACTTAGGGGCCCGTTTACACGACAACTATTTCAACGTAACACGCAAAAGTATTTTTCCGTTCTGGCAATTCGTTTCCACGACAACGGCGTCTTCGGGGAGCTACAAACAAAAACTTTGGGAACCGGTTTCCAGAGGCATCGACACGTAAACTAGTGAAAAACCTGGTTCCCATGGAAACGGTGATGTCACAGCTCCACTTCGTACACGTGTATTACGTTTAACAGTCAAACAGCCGTGAAGAGTAAGAAGACGGCGTTACCATGGAGGATTACCGAGCTGCGTTTGTGTCGTTATCTCCGTTACATTTATTATTAACGCTCCTCCAACAAACAGGAAGGTCTCTCTGTTAGAAGTTTCACTGCCACCTACTGGCCTGGCATGCACACTGCAGCGTTCTGGCTTCGTTTTTGCAGATCATAGCCACAAATAAACTTTACCCACAATGCATCCGCTACGTTCACGTCTGCAATGCCACTGGTGACTTCATAGCCGACATTAAACCTTGAAAACTGAACTTCTGGTCGGTTCTTACACCTTTTTTAACGGCGTTGCTCTCCGACCTTCGCTAAGCGTCGTTGTGCTCCTCTTCATCGCAGAAACGCTGCCGTGGAAGGTTTCATCCAGCAGTTCCTCTACACGTACCGCTTCCTCTGCACGGCCGAGCAGCTGCTGCACTTCATCATGGAGAAGTTCATCATGGCTGCGAGGTACCCAACACCCGGTAAACTCCCGTAAAACACCATATGTACCATCCAGCGTGGGAAGGTCATGTTTGTTTTCTGTGGCAGACGAGGTCCAGACCTGTCGGGAGACGGAGAGAAGATCTTCCACCGAAGTCTGGACCTGCTCCAGTTCTGGATAAGCGACTGTAAACGCGTGGACTTCACACCAAAGTCCAGCCTGGTGGAGACGTTAGAAACCTTCCTCAACACCGAGGTAACTGAACGTTGACACGCGGCGTTTACAGTGTTTCCTGTCGAGACGTTGATGCACCTGCGGTTTCCTTCTGCTGGTACAGGTGATTCCCGTGGACGGCCGAGGCGACGCCCTCCTCGCTCTCCTCCACAGCCCCCCTCCTTCTGTCGCTCCGATCCGAGGAAGAGGAAGTCTCGTCAGCTTCGAGGAAGACGACGAGTCCGTGTGTTTGCATTCGTCCACTGAGGATCTCGGGAGGAAGGTCAGTGAAGCTGCAGATAATGTCCTTTGTCATAAAATCTTAAAAACACTTCTTCTTTTAAAGTTTCATCAGCTCGGGTTCATTAGTCTCAGACTTTTACATGTGGAGACGACACAAACTCAAAGCGTCCTCACTTATAATAGAAGAATAGAACAGATGTTTGGTTTTTATTTGAAGAAGGACTGACCTTCAGATTTGTTCACTGTATTTTTAAAATATAAATCTCATTTAATTAAACTACAGCATCCCCTAGGAAATGGAAAAAACCTGTATCACTGTTTTGTCAGTTTTGTACATCATTATGATTATTATTATTATTATTGTTATGATGATTATTATTATTATTATTAATAATAATAATAATAATAATAATAATAATTGTTTTATTACATTTCATTTACAATGAATCTTACAGTTAAAACAAGCAAAATTAAAGTAATAGATGCAATGAAATAAAAAATTATTTGATAAACAAAGAAAGTGGCTGTAAGTATAATATATTAATAATAAATAATAAATTTATTTTATTTATAAAGCACTTTCCATCAAAGTGCTGCACAATAAGAAGAATTTACTGTAAGTAAAAACTTCATTAAAAATGAAGAAAAAATGAAATCCAAAGAAAAATCCAGAAAAAAACATTCACAGTAAAATAACAATAAAATAATTAATAAAATAAAACACAACTCAACTATTTTAACCCAACGTTAAATACAAAACATAAAAGAAGCAGACAGTTTGTTCTGTCTCACACACACACACACACACACACACACACACACACACACACACACACACACACACACACACACACACACACACACACACACACACACACACACACACACACACAGCCCCTAGAAACTGTGGATTTGGACCTTCTGTTATCTACATAAAACTTCTTGTCTCGTCCCTCCAGTGGCGGTTCTCTCGGGGGGTGGAGCCGACGCCGGCGCTGCCTAAAGACCGGGCCTTCTCCATCGCCGCCGCGCTGCCGGTGCCGTGCTACGGCTCGCTGCTGGACGACCTCGCCAACGTCTGCCTGCAGGGAGAGGAGCGCCTCCCCTTCAGCCAGAGCGAAAGCAGCGCGCAGCACATCAGCCAGCAGCTCACCCTGCTGCAGCAGGTCTACCTTACCTTCCACTGGTTGCTGTCCTCCCTGTCCACCACTAGAGGGAGACAAGCCTTTATGAATGAATGCTCCTGCTCTGACACTGGTTGTATTCTGTATTAAAGGGGATGTTCCAAGGATGTCACCCGGTTAATTTCCTCAACTCCAGGATGCAGGGGATCCGGGACAACGTGGCGACCCACAACAAGTCAGTCATTCAGTTTTTTAAAACTGTATATCATGAAAACATTTTAACCACTCGAGAATTGATCAAAAAAGGTCTAGAAACCCTCCAACACGGCACATTCAGACACCGAGGAACACGCAGGAACAGCCAGGCTGTGATTGGGTATCTAACACTGACTTCTGGCAGTTTTTAGTTGTAAAGTTTAATGAGGCTGTAATATTCCTAGAGGTCACTACGGCTCATTTTAACTATTTCAAACGGCCACTGTGGGGATGAACTTCATCACACTTCATCCAGTCGGCTCATTAGATCCACCAGAGTCTTGGCGTTCCAGTTGGACCAAACCATTCTTGCCTTTGGGGGGGGCAAAGTGACATCTTGGAATGTTTTTTTTTTTTTTCAAATAAAGAGAAAAGAAGCATCACCTTTTTGAGAATCTCCAACCAGCTAATGTTCAGCATCTTTGCTCTTTTGCTTCCCGCCACCAGGAACGTGTCTCAGCCCGTCCCGCCAGCAGATGGCGGCAGTTCGCTGGACGGCGAGGAGTCGGACAGCTTCCTCCAGCGGCTGCTCACGTACGCCGACAGCGTCGCCAACTGGATCTCTGCCGAAGTCGTCATCTGCGACTCCGTCAAGGTGAGAAGAGACGTAACTTATGAAAAGCTTTACTGCATTTTGTGATCTGTCATCAGATAGCAATCTGATTCCGATGCATTTTATGTTTCTCTTTGTGGTGAAAATGAGACAAAATGCATATGGTTAGTCGCAAAAAAGGGCGAAAGACATGATGTTTGCAAGTACGGAGGCTCTGAGTGGTCAAACTGGCATTTTACAGAAAAGGCAGAACATTTAATCTCTTCTGAAAACTAGCGACGGATGAAAGGTCGTCTTTATTTTTGAACGTGCGGTTTTGAGACGAAAAAATGCTCTTTGAATTCCACTTCAACTGCTTTCAGTCGCTCACGTGTTTCCAGAACCTTCAACTTTAAATTTAAAGTTCAAATGCACTTCAGCGGTTTTCAAAAGCTTTCAGCGCTCCGACTTTGTTTTCCAGTGGAAACGCTTCATTATGCAGCTTCCCTGTGGTGCTCCAAACACCACAGCAGTCTTGGTTTTAGCATTTTACCTTGTTTAGCTTCTCCTCTTTATCTCCTCTTCCTCTCCTCTCCTCGTCCTCTCCTGTTCTCCTTCTCTCCTCTTCCTCTCCTCTTCATCTCCTACTCCTCTCCTCTTCCTCTCCTCTTCCTCTCCTCACAGACACAAGTATCCTTGCTGACGAAGTACCTGTGGATCGGGAAGTACTGCTACGAGTCGAGGAACTTTGCCACGGCGATGCAGATCCTCGGAGGTCTGGAGAACGTGATCGTCAGGCAGTTACCGGTGAGCCGTGTGTGTGTGTGTGTGTGTGTGTGTGCACATGTGTACTAAGTCTTCTTTCCTCTCAACAGGCCTGGAAACATCTGTCCTCCAAGGTGTGTGAGATCCTGGAGGAGCTGCGAGCCGTGCAGGTGTGTGTGTGTGTGTGTGTGTGTGTGTGTGTGTATATCCCAGCCGTCTTCCCCGCCGCCCTGACAAAGAGACTCACATGTGACCCCTTGGCGTTGAAACATAACCATCATATCAGGGCACTACATCGAGGACCTGAGACCTGGTTGGAACTAGCTGATTGGCTGTGTGGCTGACTTCCTGTCTCTCTCTCTCCTCAGGTGTTCCTGAAGAGCGACGACCTCTGTCTGGCGGGCGGCGAGCAGGCGAGGCGGCGGCCCACGCTGCCGGCGGCGCACATCTTGGCCATGCACGTCCAGCAGCTGGAGATCGGAGCGTTCACGCTCACCACCGGAGCCTTCAAGTGGACCAAGCTCAGGTGAGACGGGATGAGTGAGGGGGCGGGGCCAAGCCCGGCGCTGGCTCTGATTGGTTGGACTTCGTCACATAAATGAGGCATCTTTCAGCCGGAGGCCAACTTTCTGATGTTTATCCACAGTTTCAGGATTGCTGCTGATGAAATGAATCTCTCACCTCCTTCTTATGACTTCCTGTGGTGTTTTTAGTCAATCTCACAATGTTCTTATGATATTTGGCAACTCTTCGTTTGTGAAGACAACATCAAACATCTAATAACAGCTATCGATGTGTTTATAAAACGCTGAATTATTGGGATGATAATTCCACTGCAGGCTCTGATGTATTTCAGTTTGAGGTGTGAAGTCGGTGAAATTGACACTCAGCCAGTTAATTTATCCGACGCCTCTCCTCACCATGACACAGTTAGCTCTCTCTCCCCCTCCTGCTCTGACAAAGTCGGCCAACGCTCGCTGCGAGGACGCGGGTTTTTTCCCGTGTCCTTCTCCTCCGCTCCAATATGGCCGACCAGATGCCGAGGTCACAACAAGTGGTGCTCGGGCGGTTACCAACGGTTACCGGCACAGCTGCTGGATTGGGGTTGGTGTGGCGGTGCCAGACGGTGGAGGGGGGGGGGGGGGGGTTTGATTGGGGGAAAGAGGCTTCGGGCCAGATTCTGAGAGGGGCGACGGGCTGCGTCCAGATGCCGAGGTTGGGATGTCGAGTGGCAGGAGAGGCAGAGACGCAGCTGGTTGCAATGCACCCTGGGTAATCCCTGCGCTCTCCCAATCAGGTCACAGAGCCGCCGGTGCTGCCAGGAAGGAAACGCGGCTGTTGAAATGCCTTCCATGTTCTCATTTCTCACTTCTGTCCTTTATCCCCCTCGCCGCCCGGCGCTCCAAAGGAGCATCGCGAAGGTCGTGAGTCAGGTCCACGCGTGCCAGGAGGCCGCGTACCCCTACAGCCCGGACCCGGAGCTGCAGGCCTACCTTCGGCGCCGCATCGCCCGGCTCGCCACCTCCGACATCCACCTCTTGGCCGCCGACAACGACGCCAACTTCCAGCCGTCCAGTGAGCGGGAGACGCGGCGGATCCAGGACAAGCTGAGGAGGGTGAAGGCCACGCTCCAGTGAGCACCCCCGACCTGGACCTGGACCTGGACCAGGACCCACGGCCCAAGTCACCTCCACCGGGTCGAGTCACCTTCATGTTCGAGGCTCCCTGCCCTCGAGTCAGGACCCTCAGGTGCCTCTGTTGTCCTGGCGATGGAGCCTTGTGGACTGGAAGACTTCACTGTCTGTCAGAGACCCTTTAACTGCACATGTTTAACTGAACTCTAGACCCCCAGACAAACTTTATTTTTAACTCTGAGGTTCACGTTGGTGGTTTTCAATTAAATGTGACATTGGACTCTGTATGATCTCCCTCCGGATCGACAATACCTTTTTATTTACCGCCATCGTCAGAAGATCGTCATGTAAATTCATCCAATAAGCTCAACTTTTAGTCCCTTTTTAAGTTGCCTTTTCCTCGTGGGATTATCACTAGTTCTAGAGACAGAACTGCAAGAGGAGGGACCAGGAGAGACCAGGAGAGACCACCTCTGTAGGGAAGATGACGTTTTAGAGACGTGCTATGTGCCCGACCCGCCACCAGGGGGATTTAAAAACCTCAGAGCACCGATCCACTGTGCATGAAAAGTGGTGTAAATGTGCACCTTGGTTCTCCTTCCAGCGTTGCTGCCAGGATGCTTGTGTGTAAAACGGTGCGATGGCGGCACATTGAGGGTCTACTTCCTGTGAGAGGTCTCCGGGTAGAAATGTCTAACTCTGGGAACGTGTGTGACTCCAGCAGAGATCTTCACAGAAAGAGGAACGAATGGGAAATTATATATTTTGGTTATTTCTGTTTGTTTACCACGTGAGATTTCATACGACTAGATTGATCATTTAATATCTAATATGACCCCCATCCAAACAGGACAATGTGAAATAATTGCATTTGTTATCGCTTAATGTGTCGTCATGGCGATAGTTACAGAGAAAATGATAAAACACGATGAGATGTTGATGTGTAAAATCTAATTTAGGGAACGATGTTCAGCCTGTTTTTCTATTTTCCTGCTCTCTCTCTCTCTCTTTCTCTCTCTCTCTCTCTCTCTCTCTCTCTCTCTCTCTCTCTCTCTCTCTCTCTCTCCTTGCTGTCAAACGCACCGTGGAGATGGAATGTGACGTGCTATGAAGATTTCCTTAATTCAGCCAAATAAATGAGATTTATAGATAAATGTTACTGGATCTGGATCCATGTGGATTCTGGTGTGAAGCTGCTAACAAAGTTAGCTTCATAATTCAAGGTCAACTTTACAGCTAAATGTTAAAGTCATCTTAGTAGCTAACTAGCATTGGTAGCGTGGTAGCAACCTGTCAATCAGCAGGTAAGCCCAACCAGAGAGGAGTCGCCCCCTGGTGGCCAGCAGGGAGAATGACAGTTTAAGACACTTAAACTTAATGGGATTTGGGAGCAGATGGAAATCTGCTGCACTTCACTGCATGTGTTTTACAGCAGACAACAGGAGTGGTTTCCTGTCATGTAAAGAAGACTTATGGATCACTATCACCCTTTAAAGCACGTGAACTGTCAAAATGATTGTGAAACTGCTAAAGAGGATCAGCGGAGGGATTCTGCGCACGTTTACTCCACCTCAGCATAAATTGGAGCTACTTGCCCTCGAGTATTTAAAGAAAAGGAAAGTAAATCCAGCCTCCAAAGTGTGTCAGTAGAAATTAGAATACAGTCACGTCTTCCAGGCCTTTCCTCTGCGGACAGACAGACAGTCAGACAGACGGAGCTGCTGAGGAAATAGGCCCAGTGTGAAGGCGACGTCCCGGGCGCTTTTTATTGTTATCTAAGGGGATCAGTGCGCATCTTCAAAGCGTCGCGGATAAAGAGCTCCAGAAGGCTGAAGGGGGACTCCGGCCTCCGCAGCGACAGATCGCCGATAAAAGGAGACAACAGGCCCGGCCTCTTATCTGCTTTGTCCTGTAACTAAACGATCAGTTTAGTGCTATTGTCCCCGAGCTGCTGCACGCGGAGATCCCTTATAAGGCAGCGTCTGCAGGTCCCGCAGGTGGAGGCGGACTCCTCTCTCGGCTTGTTTGGCCCCTAATAGACCACCGGGGACGGAATAGTCTGAAAGGCCAACTCTGGTACATTTATATGAACTGTTGTGCTCACATTAATACATGTACTTTTAAATCCATTACAGCACAAAAACGCTGCGTAAACACGAACGTTGTGCGTAAAAGGACCTTTTACGCACAACGTTCCGTGTTTACGCGCAGTGGAGACGCCTGTTTTCAGTTTACCTGACTTATTATTCATATTTCTCACGTGAGCAGCCATTTGTGAGCAAATTAAAGGATTACCTCGTCCTGCTACGGGCTCGTTTACCCCCTCCCTCCTCCTCCTCCTCCTCCTCCTCCTCCCCAGCAGCTTCCTCGCAGCTTGTTTTAGCATATTTGCATGTGAACGGGCCGACAATCAGCCCGTAATTGTGTTGCTACTGTAATACCTTTGATCTGCGATGTTTGAAGCGCCTGTGCCAAATGCTGGCTGTCGGGTCGCTGGCGCCAGGACTCTCCGGGGGTATCAAAGACACGCCGATACGAAACCGTCCGGAGGATTGCCCGCGTTGCGTCCCCCCCCCCCCAGAGTGCAGCTGAGAGCTGAGGTACAGGCGAATCAAGTCCCATGTGGATCAGGCTACAGGCGGATCAAGTCCCATGTGGATCAGGGTACAGGCGGATCAAGTCCCATGTGGATCAGGGTGGATCACTGTTCCTTCCAAATGCATTAATTTGTTTGGAGCTGCTGCTTGAAAACTTCACTGCCAAACATGTAATACAAGTATTCACATTAATAACACAAGTACAGAGAGTACTCAGCATGCATAGTAGCCCATAATGCATTGCAACTTGTATTACTCGTGCACTAAGATGTCATCAGCAGTTTGTGTCGTAATTAGTAGATTTGGGTTTAATCTAAGATCCATATTTCATAAACTTAATCTGAAAAGGAGCTGTAGTTTCTGAAATGTGGGGAAGTAGAAGTATATAAAAGCATAAAACACAAATACTCTAGTGGAGCAGTTTAGGGACGATATAGGATTTTATCGTGGATTACTATAAAAAACAATGTTCACCATGAATTTAATATCAGAATAATCGTGAATATCAGGAGTGACTAATCTGTTCACTATCACGGTACAAGTGAAAGGGAAAGAAAATGTTTAGAATATTTGTTTCTTAATAAAAACCATTTAGGAGTTTTAAACAGAGGTGGGATGTTTACTTACTTATTGTAGCAGACGTCAAAGCGTCTGCTAAATGACCTAAATGTAATGTAAATGTAACAAAGTACAAATACTTTCTTACTGAACTTAATTTTCAAGTATCTGTACTTTACTTGAGTATTTATTTTTCCGACAACTTTTTACTTTTCCTCCCGACATGTTAAAACAAATGTCTGGACTTTCTCCTCCTCACATTTTTGAAACAGGCTCGTTACTAGTTTTAATGCATTTGAGAGGAATGTGATTATTTTTTTATTATTAATATGACTTCATACAGAAGTAGAAGTAGAATAAGTATTTCTACCAGAGTCCGCTTGAATACAAGTCTCTAATTGAGTATTAGAATGTGTACTTTGACATCTGGTTTGAAACATATTTTGATGATTATGAACCGATGTAATAACTTCCCTGCCATCATCTCTGTATGCTTTTCATCCAGACTGTGTTGGATAAATGACATGGAGACGTCAGCCTGTTTACCGGGAGAAGGAGACGCCTCTCCTCGGCTACTGTATTCAGCAGCAGCGTCTCCACCTCTGCAGGAGCCGCAGCTGTGTGTGTGTGTGTGTGTGTGTGTGTGTGTGTGTGTGTGTGTGTGTGTGTGTGTGTGTGTGTGTGTGTGTGTGTGTGTGTGTGTGTGTGTCGGGCTCTCGGTTTCAGTCGGGCGGACAAATGTATATGAGCTGCGGGGTTCTCACAGACTCGGCGGCGCCAGCTCTTCACACCGCTCACAGGATATGTAAAGACTTCAATAACGAGCCATTAACTCCTAATCATCGGGATCGATCGGGCGTTAACAAGGGCCTCTACATATGCAAATGTCAAGCAGAGGGCCAGGGCCCCTATAAAGGCTGACCCCGGCCTGCTTCCACAGACACACACACTCCCTCTGACATTTGGTGGCGTCACAGTCACCGAGCAGCACCGCGAACCATGGTGAAGTACTTTTCTGCGGACTGGCTGGCCCAGAGCCATCATCATCACCACCCCGAGGAGCGCGTCACCGCGCCGGCGGCCTGCAGACCTCACGTCCCCTGCATGGTGCAGCCGCGGCCGCCGACCTTCGGCAAAGGTTACCTGCAGCCGAAACCCCGAGCGGCGAGACCCGCGGAGCAAGTGGAGAGCAGCGGGCAGGACTCCAGCCTGTGTTCGCCGTTTCATGCAACGCGCTGCGCCTCTCCAAGTAAGTACCATAGAAGTGTTGCAAACCATCATTGCGTCTTTACGCACAGGCTGTGGTAGTAACCAGACCCCCCCTCTCTCTCCAGTCTCGGAAACCAGCGGGTACTCCTCCGGCTACGACAGCGAGGCGCCGGCGTCCTCCCCGGAGCGCCTCTCTCTCTCCGTGGACGAGGGCAGCGACGCGGAGAAGGACGGGCCGCAGCGCCGCGTGCGCACGAAGTTCACCCAGGAGCAGATCAGCAAGCTGGAGAAGATCTTCAACAAGCACAAGTACCTGGACGCCGGGGAGAGAGTGAAGACGGCGCACAAGCTGCAGCTCAGTGAGACTCAGGTAAGAAGAGACCAGCCCGTTTAGTGACGTGTAATTCAACCACATTCTGCTCTCTGCTCTTGGAACTCACCTTTTCTTTCTTCGCTTCCTCTCTCAGGTGAGGACCTGGTTCCAGAACAGGAGGATGAAGCTGAAACGGGAGGTGCAGGACTACCTCGCCCCCCAAATCCCCCCGGTGATGTTCCAGCCTCTGCCCCAGGTGCATCAGTACCACGGCGTGGCCGGACAGCGAGCCCACTACCCGGGGACAGGCCCGGCGTTTTACCCGCTCCCCGCCCAGCAGCTGGTCCTCCAGCAGCACCCACACCACCCTCCTCCTCACCTCATGATCCACAACCCGCGTTTCTACTGAACAACCACAGACTGTTTTCCCACTGAAACACTTAGAATATAAACAAGTGCAATCCAGATTTTTATTAAAGTATAATTTTGTGTTTTATTATATTGGATATAAAAGTTGTAAATATAATTTACGAAGAAAAAAATGTCTATTTATCCTTAAATAAAGTTTATCTTCTATGCAGCACTGGACTCTCGCCTTATCTTTTGCTTTGCATACACAACATCTAAGCTGTTAGATGCCCCCCCCCCCCCCCCCCCCCCCCCAACAACATGGTATCTCCCAGATAAAAGGTGACGATATCATCTCTATTGCGGGATTAGTTCAACGTGAATGGATCATCCTGTCTTTCATCTCCACTGATAATGAAGGGAGTCGACCATTAAGGTTATCACGACTCATTGTATGGATCTCTCATACATGTCGAGATGTGACCAGTCAAACCAGTAAACGCATCACAATAAATTAAATCAATGTAAAACATCACCACAGGATCTTATTGCGCGTCTCATACGGACATTGTGGTTTTTTGTTTTGATTTTACCTGTCAAACGATAAAGGCCGTATGCTCCGCACATGCGCTGTTTGTCGCCCTCCATCGCTGCACTTCAAAGGCTGCAGCTAACGGGGAGATCATGGTCGACAATTAGTCCTAATTAATCCGCTGGTTGATGAGTTCACACCTCCAGCAGGAGCCGGGCTCCAGAGAGTCTGGGCCTTTGTGTGGCGGACCAATCTGATCCGGTTTGAAGTCTGAGGGGGTTAAATACCTAATTGTGTGCCGAGATGTTGCAGATAGACGCACTTTGAGGTCATCAGGACGTCATCTGAGTGAAGGTCTGACTTCTGCAGTGGGCAGATCATTTTTTAAAATAGATATTTCCCGGTTGCAGTGAAATATTTGGTGAATGATTTATTTGAGCTCGACAGAATCCCCATTGTGCTGAAAGTGAGTCACACAGGTTAGCTGTTGGAGCCCAGAGGGCCCAAAAAACAAATGTCTCATTCAAAATAGGTCAACAAAGATCAAACGGTGTCACCCACCTCGCCCCCCCCCCCACACCCATAACAAAGGCTTCATCTCAGACAGCTGGGGGGAAACAGTCTGCATGGAAAGCCCATCACAGATTTAATAGGAAATAAATTAATAAATAATAAAGAAGGAGGTTAGAGCTGGGTGACAGTACGTGTGGGCACAACGTTTAAAAAAAGACAAAAATGAACAAGTATTCTATTTTATATATTTTTTTAAAGACAATGACGAAGGTTTATCCATCGTAGCCTAAACGATGCTGATTAAATCACCATGAGTTCATCATTTCCATTCGTTTAAAGGGATTCCTGCTGTTACAGCTGCATTGAAAACACATTCATATGTCATTCAGCTCATTCACAATAACTTTTCTACAGCACTTCTGTGGTATCGTTGACCTCCTTTACACACTGGTATCACGGAGCTGTCAATCAAAACAGAGCCGAATGTTATCACGCCTGACAAAGTAGTTCCTTATGCTCTGAATTTCCACCTGTACACACAGATGTCGGCACATAATAACACCACAAAATACCTTGATTAAAAATGTGAGGTAAAATGAGGATTTTTGAATGATTGTATGTGGGTAATGGGTTTTTTCTATGTATCATTATCCAATATCTCCCATGGTTTACACCTAAAAAAACGTTGTATACCATGTCACAAAAATAACATCATAATACAGTAAAGTACACTTTTCGTTTGATAGACTTTGTAGTAAAAGTGCAGAGTTTTTCCGGACCAGACCCGAGGACGACAGACGGAATATAAAAGTACAGACATCCAATGGATTTTGGTGACTTTAATCAAATCAACACATGAGAGTCAAAACATCAAATGCAAAACAAAGAAACTTCGTTTTCAGCTGACTTTCTGTGTGGAAGAGGTTAAATACTCAGTACAAGTATTTACTTTAGAAAAGTCAGGTTAATGTGGGATTCAGACACAACTCCCAGAAATCATTGCTGTCCGAAATCAACACTGTCACTTTATAAAACTTTTTTCCCAGCATCCTATGCTGTTGTTTAGGCTTCTTATACATGCTGTGAATTTATTTTCAGATTTTTTAAAAACATACTTTACTGTGATTTTCGTTTATTTTTTTTTTATTTTTTTTTTACATACTATACTATGTTTGAATTGATATTAAAAATGGAATGTAGGCTTCCAGTCGTTAAATAGTTTAAATGAAAAATGAAGTTAATTGTTTGAGCATTGGATAAGTTTCTCCTTTTCAGACTTTTCTTCATGTTCATCGCGAATGTTTGAACATTTGTATTCTTGATATTTTCTTTTCATTTCATTGTTTGTTTTACTTACTTATAACATGTTTCAAATAAATATATACAAATAATGGTTCTCACTGTCCATCTTTCATCTCGTCTCTGATTCTATGACTTTTTTAACGACATGCTATAATAAAACTTTTTTCAACTTTTATTTCCACATACTATAATTTGACTTTTTGCAACTTTTTTCAGGCATTCTATAATTTGACTTTTTACATTTTTTTTTTTTTTTTACATAATTTGACTTTTTTTACAACTATTTTCAGACATGCTCTAATTAGATTTTTTTTCATTTTTTAAACATAATTTGACTTTTTTCAACTTTTTCAGACATGCTATAATTTGACCTTTTTTTCATTTTTTGACATAATTTGACTTTTTGCAACTTTTTTCCAGGCATTCTATAATTTGACTTTTAAATTTTTTTTTAAACCTAATTTGATTTTTTTCTTCCATTTTTAAACATAATTTGACTTTTTTCAACTTTTTCAGACATGCTATAATTGGACCTTTTTTCATTTTTTTTTTTTTTTTTTTACATAATTTGACTTTTTTCAGGCATGCTATAATTTGACTTTTCATTTTTTATTTAACATAATTTGACTTTTTCAACTTTTTTTCAGGCATTCTATAATTTTACTTTTTTCATTTTTTTTTTTACATAATTTGACATTTTTCAACTTTTTTTCAGGCATTCTATAATTTTACTTTTTAAATTTTTTTAAACATAATTTTACTTTTGTTCAACATGCTATAATTGGACTTTTTTTCAGACATGCTATTCTATGACTTTTTTTCAACATAGTACAGTATCACTTATTTAGTCAAAAGGCCATTGAGCGTCAATATTTTTATGGTATAGTACATTAGGAGGTTGTTATGGCATACTATACTTGCTGAAACATCAATCAAAGTATCAAGACCATCTTTTTTTTTTGCGTACTGTGAGGTCGTCCAGCATCCTCTGTCGGTCTTTCATCTCGTCTCAGCAGCTGAATCTCTTCTGACCAGCCTCCCTGTGGTTCTCGATCTGCTCATCCAGCATTTTCGGGAATATGGAGATGCAAAAAAAACCCCAAAACAACCAAAACACATAACACGCATACAATCACCAAAATACAAAAATCATGTAATTTGACAGTTGGCAGTTTCCAGCTGTGTTCAGACTGTAGCACATTTCAGGTCCCTCTCCTCACTTTGATTATCTATTTTCAGTCTCCCGTTCCTCCCACAACACCTCATGTCTTTTCTCTGGGAAAAACCAACAAAGAAGACAAATGAGCTGCTTGAATAAGCTGTAATTTCAGCGGCAGGTACTCAGATAATGATATTCTTAGGAAGTGTAATCAGCCTGAATGACATCTGAATGTCTGTATCTATTACAGACCATACCCTATAATTTGAAGAATGTTCAAGAAGTGCACAACGAAGCTGAAGTGGTCAGTGTATTTAAAATATTTTGTACGCTTTCAATATTCAACAACATTAACCACATTGCAGCAGGCATCCAGGTCATGGTAATGTTTGAATGCTTTATCGTAGGCATGAAGAAGCCTCTTGGCTGAGAGGTGAAACATCTTCAGAAACTTAAAGCAAGTGCAGCTACCCACGATAATGCTGAGATGATGAGAAAGATGAGAAAAATATCACTTCAGCACAGAAATGTTATCCAACATTCCTCTTCAAACCTGAAGACTCGTCCACAGTAAACATGTAACCACCTATAAGAAGAAACACAAAATAAAGAAATCAGAAGGTTTTGAGTTGCATTCACTCACATTTTAACCAACCTTGGTGTATACCAATAAAAAGATAATTATTTATTTCATTTCATCATTCTGTTCACCTGGCTTACACTTTTATTAGTATCTATGTTTAGTGTGATCATCGCTTTATATTAATGTTTGGCCTGTTTTCCTGTTGTGTACCTGTTTTAATGATTTTATGTGTAAATGTAATAAATAATGAACATGTTTTATTATTATTATTATTATTATTAATAATAAACGACAGGTGGCATTGACTTCGTTTGCCCTACATAAATAAAAGTAACTAAATCAACATTAAACGCCACGTTCATTCTCACAATAATCTGTTTTTTCAGTGTAAGATTACCAGATATACAGATGCTAGCTAGCGAGCATTGTTAGCTATCGTGTGTTTGCGTACGGAGAACGTGATTTACGTACAACTTCGAAGGAGCCGCGTGTTTATCTGCCTTTAGTTAGTGACGTTAACTAACTAACATATTGTTCTGGCAAGATGTTCGTAAAGTACACTCACCAGTATTCGTATTCAGACCACGCAGACAAGCTAGCTAGCGCGTAGCACGTTAGCTCGACTTAAAAAAAACAAACAACGAAGTTACCCAGAAGTCTCTCTGCTTCCTCGTAACACCGCTCACAAGACTGCAGTGGCCTCTAGTGGCTAACACAAGCATAGCTACAACTAAATCACGAGCTAACAGGCCATACAACGGTAGCGATAAATACTCATGAAAACCCGGATGTACGGAAAAGCTTTTTAGATTATATTTTTTTAATGCGCGTCTATTACGGTACGGGTGCCTGGCGCAGCCAAAATAGAGTAGTAGGATTTGTATTCTTTCAGCAATCAATTCTTACATTTATATACAAATTTAACGGTATTGTATTACACATCATGTATTATAGGAGTCGAATTAGTGACGTCACCAACAAAAATGTCACAATATGATTACACTTTTTGCAGAGAAGAGAAGATTTTTTAGGGAAATATCAAAATAAAAATAATTTTACAGCTTATTTGTCAGTTAAACCTTTTTTTTTTTTCTCTGTCAGCGTTTAATTGTTTATGCCTTGTTTATTATGATTATGATTATGATTATTATGATTATTATGATTATTATTCATCACACCAAAACCTACCGTCACTGTTATGAAACGTCAAGTAATTTAACAGCAGCATTCAAAGCTAGAAAATAGTTATTTTATTGGGGGCACACATCTGATGTTTTGCATCACTTTATTCAGAGATGCCTTCAAGCCCGAGATAGCAGGTAACTGATACTCAGACTTACTGGCGCCGGAGCTTGTCAGCACAGCCGTGACGTGAGAAAAACCACAACCCAGCCTCTATTAGCTTCAATTATACGACCATCAAGTTTCTATCGTTCCGTCGAGACCCCTTTGCATATGCAAATGCAGACCCTCCTCTATATAGCGGCCAAGGGGGCAACAACAACACACACATATACACACACACCTTGGAGACAACATGGCAAACTTCTCCGTGGAATGGCTTTCCAGAAGTTATTATGAGGATGTTGCACTTCATTCTAAAGCCCGCAGCCAACTGGAGGGATTTACACAGGAACCAAGAAGCCAACCCTCCCCGACGTCACCAAACAGTGAGTTATACTGATATAAGAGCTGAGTTTGACACGTGTGTGTGTGTTGATTTTTCCTTGGGTGAGTCCATTAAACGCCTTCTATTCTTTCCAGATAGTTGCGGCTACACTTCGGGGTCCGAGAGCGAGGTGGGGGACGACAGCGAGGGGGAAGCCGCCCAGCCAGGGCGGCTGAGGACCAAGTTCACCTCCGAGCAAATCAGCAGGTTGGAGAACGCGTTCTGCAGGAACAAATACCTCGGCGCCATGCAGAGGAGGAAGCTCGCTCAGAGGCTGAACCTCTCCGAAACTCAGGTGGGTCTCAGGGGGTCCGGCAGAGGCCTTGGAGGGGGGCAGCAGTGGTCATCCTAATTCATACTGAACATGAAGCTCATGGCTGCCTCGTGCTCCTCAGGTGAAAACGTGGTTCCAGAACAGGAGGATGAAGTTGAAACGGGAGGTGCAGGAGGACCTGCGCCCCGAGTTCCTGTCCGCCCCCGCCGCTCTGCTGTTTCAGCACCCCGCGCTGAGTGGACAGCTCCCCGCCGGCCACGGCTTCTACCCGCGGCTGCAGCCGCTCCACAGGACGCTGCTGGCGGCCACTCCTCCGCACCAGTACCGCTCCCAGCCCGTCATGGTGCCTCCTCACTTCTACTGAACTCTGTTTAAATTCACATTTATATATATATACATGTCTAGAATCTAGACATCGTTGCTCACACTGAAAGTGTAGATATTGATGTATGTATAATGTAAATGTATTTGCTT
Organism: Eutrigla gurnardus; assembly: GCF_963514095.1. Classification (NCBI taxonomy): domain Eukaryota; kingdom Metazoa; phylum Chordata; class Actinopteri; order Perciformes; family Triglidae; genus Eutrigla; species Eutrigla gurnardus. Next base: position 3,174,239 of record NC_139925.1, read on the forward strand.
CAAATATTATATATTTTACGTCACACAAATGTTATTAAAGACTACAGACTGCCTCTCAGCTTCCTTGTCCTTCAATCAAACATTCCTTGGACGGATTCTTCTTCTTCTCCAGCTCCGTGAAAGTAATATCATATAAAATCTCAAATGTGACGCTGAGTTATGACTTTTTTTTGTAGATTATCTTCAAAGTAACGAGGAAAACTTGTTTTTAATATAAGAGGGATCTGATTAGATTTTTAAAAAATGATCCACTATATATGAAAAGTGTTTGGAGATCCAGTATGTTGCCATCTGTTAACGTCGATGTAAACTTTAACAGAAAAGGAGCAAATGGCTCATCCTGATATCCCCATCGTCTTCATTCATTGGCAGCGGAGGATCACAGACTATTAGAATATTAAACAGGCGTACGTCATAGTATGAAGCCCCGCCCAGGATCAGTTCTGGGGACACCACAGGCCCCGGGTCAGCCTGTCTCCCATGTGAAAGCTGCCCTGAAGCTGCTCGTTCTCTCTTCAAAGACACATCAAAGCTGCAGCTAAGCGCCAGATCATGGAGCTCATTGCGCTGCCATTGTCTCCCCGATTGGACACTTCGCACTTGGCTGAGAGACGCGCCGGGCCGGGCGCCCTCCAGTCTGCCGGAGGTGTCTGCAGCCGCGCGTTCAGCTCATTAAGCAGCTCAATGATTGAGTCGCTCTGTCGTAAACTGCTTTTGTTCCATTCTGGGATCCAGGATCGGAAGTCACTGCGCTGGTTATCAGACTTCATCAGTCAGAGCTCCCCCTGGAAGGATTTAGGATGAAGCAGCCACAGAAGTGATTGGAGTGAGGATCCAGAAGAAAAATAAATACTGACACCTCCCACCAGGAGGCACACCCACCAAAGGAGACGATTAGGATCCAATGCATCACTAACTACTACAATGAGAAGGACATTATTCATTGTGGGGGGGTCCTGCCACTAATGGCAACATGAGCATCAATAAGTGATCCATCTGAGAAAAGGGTGGGACAACGTGAATGACAATGAGTGTGTTTCACTGATCCTGAATCAGCTGAGCGGACGGACGAGGTGCTGATAGTCTCACTGAAGCTGCAGCAGACGGACCGGAGCCCAGAACAGGGTGACGGTGGAGAGGTCAAAGGTTGTTCACAGAGAGAGAGATAAAAGGCCGACGGGATCACAGCGATGGAATCAAACTCACGGGCAAAATGATTTCAGCCGCTCTCCTCGTAGAATCAGAAGTTTGGATCGTTGACAGGAATTCTAAATGTTCCAGCATGAATACTCACATATGGTGGTTTGAAGCCGCCTTCTGCTCCACGACAGTTATTATTATAAATATTGCACTTTTTTTAACTCTTCATGTGGCAGCTTAAGCTCTACATAAATACACATTAAAGTGTAAATAAAGCAACGCATTACTAAAGATTAAACCAGACACACTTAATACTAAGAAAAATGTTAAATTGTTTCACAAACCTTTCGATAATGAGCTACATACTTAATTCCAGGTAATTATTGTAATTTTACATACATTTGTATGTCATTAAAGAAAGTACAACAATACTGGTTGAATATTAAAGGCATTTTTCTGTACAAAAAGGAGAAATAAATCTAATTTTCTATTATTGCCATAATTCAAGTTGGTTTGTTAATTAACAGATAATGTCCATCATTTTACAGTTTTGTATATACATCTAATTTGACATCTATCGTAAAAAGTTATTTTCCATAAAACTTACATTTTGGAGATGTTTCCCCTCGAAGTGTATTTGGTTGTTTCATTTAGATAAATGTTCCGAAGAGGAATAGTATTTGACAAAAAAGGTTCAAACCAAAGTCCAAAAAAGAGTACAAAGTGTAAAAAGACGTTTTTTCTTCCCTCTCTGCGAGCCCATTAATCATCGGAGCAGCCGTCAGATTTATCTGTGAGGCGTTCAGAGCCGCCGTGTTTACTAAAGCCGTTAAAAGCGCCTTCACCTTGAGCACATTGATGCAGTGATGCTTCAGCAGCCTGAGTCAGTATATATGAGTGTCCTCAGACCTTTAAGTACTTTCTTTTACTGCTAATACGTTCTGCACTTTTACCCGAGTAGTAATGTGTAACTCTTTAACTTTCACTTAAAGATCCAAGTACTTCTTCCACCTTTGTTCTCTTTTAATCTCTTCATTCAGAGTCAAATAGATAACCACATAATAGAATATATTCATGAAATATAGAACAAGTTTAGTGGACTATGAGACTTTTAGCAGCAAAGAAAAAAACGTTTTTTTTAATGGGGTTAAAGCAGCAATACTCAGGCAATTCCTTGGGCAATGTTGCTCATCAGAGTTGCCCAATAAAATTGCCTAGTGTATCACCACCCTAAGTCATTTATGTGCAAGTGAAAATAATCATTTAAAAGCAGTTAAAATGTCTGTTAAAGACCCTTTTAGACCTTAATCAAAGAATCACAACACATAAATGTTGAATTCAATATTTAATATTTATTATATATAAACAGCAAACACGTCATTCAGAAGCAAAACAGATGTTTTAAAGGAACAGTAATGTAGGTGACACCTCTACACACACATTCACACACACTCAGAAATCTGTGTTACATAATATTACATGAAAATGAATCAAACAGACATAAAAAAATCACCTGCGGTCAGTGTGTCAGAGTCTTCACAGTCCTCCTCCTGGAGTCCAGGTGTGTGTGTGTGTGTGTGTGTGTGTGTGTGTGCTCTGAGGTCAGCCGTCGTGCGGAGAGGTTGATGAAGCAGCTGCCTGCCTGGTGGAAAACCTCTGCAGCCCCATTTTCCCATGCCCTATACCTCTTTAAAGTTACATCTGAAAAAGGTATATGCATAGGAAAAAGGAAAAGCGAGTGCAAAGAGACACGACTCCCCCGTCGGCGCACGCCGGAGCTGAAAGAGAAGAGAAAACACCGGTCAGTTACAGGACGGAATATTATCTCTCCGTTTGAGATTACAGCAAATAAAAAAAAGGAGTTATTCCAACTTGGAAAAAAGAAGCAATGCTTAAAGGGACAGTTCACGCTCAAATCAGAAATACACATTTTCAGTTTCCCCGTAGTCGTTCTAATTAAAATTAAAGAAATAATCACATTTCAGGACTAAGTTACTCAAGATGAAACTGCTCTCAACAAGGTTTGACTATCATCAAAAAAAGTATCACGACCGATATCTCCAAAACGTTTTAAAACTCTCCAAAACTATGCAACTCACAGCAAAACAATCTACTTTGATAAAAAGCTGCTCGAGCAAAACAATATCTTTGTTTGGTCACTTGAAGTGTCCAGCCTTTTAAAAACTACTGAAACAGAAGAGTTTGTGAGATGGAATGAGGTGTGAGGAGGTCTTACCCTGCCAAGCCGTGGACCGGTCTCTCTGGGAAGCTGCCTCCTCTCGGACCTTTATCCCTCCACCGGGACCTTGAAGATGTTTGAGGAAGACAGCGTCTCTGTTCTACTCACTCAGCACTTCTCCTCCCTCCTTTTGGTCCCGAGCCACGGCGACACACCTGTGGACGCCACGAAAACACACACACACACACACACACCGTCCAGTTCATCGGTCCAGCCGGTGAACATTGTTACGGTTATTATCTCCTATCGGTGCCGACGTCAGAGCACAGCGAGGAAAAAGAAGGCAAACATTCAGGACGCCGCGTTCCCGCCGCCGGAGAAGGTTCTTATCTGTTCAGGGATTTGTTGTTGTTGCTCTATGTCTCTCTCTCTCTCTCTCTCACAGAAGAGGGGCCTCCATGCTTTCTAGCACTCAAGGTCTCCAGACAAGGACTCTCAGGGTGTGCTGGAGTGAAACACACACACACACACACACACATGCTGTGGGGAGTGTTATGGCATGTCAAGGCCGGTGCAACCAGCCGAAGATGAAACTGTGGCTCTTCTCTCCGGGTTTGAACTGCAGAGCGTGGCGGCCGTTCATCACAGAGTTCTGGTGAAACGGGAGATCCATCCGGCGTGATCACGTCGGTCCGGCTTAGATCACATCAAAGGTCACGTCAGAGGTCACGTCAAACCTTAAAGCACAAGCAGTTTCTCTCATAGCTTTGTGTGGAGCTTTGGTCAATGGATACATGTTTATTTTGACCTCATTGCATAAATCAAACCAGATATGAACATAAAACATGATCAAGTTTGAAGATAAGTTATTGGAAGTTGGATGTTTTCAAACCAAAATAGACTTTATGTGGATCACATGGTGACAGGAACTCAGCTCAGAGGCTCACAGACAACATTATAACACATCCATGAAGGACTCATGACATTTTAAACATATGCACATTAAACAAGAGTATGAAATGGAATCATATCTCATTTATGCCGAAGCCAAAGATCTGCAGTTGCAGAGTTGAGATTCAGCTTGGTCTTCATGCTGTGAGCGTCTGAAGTTCACTTTTCACTTCTATGCTGCACATGTTCAGCGTTTTAAGAGTTTAGGTGCGACAACACCCTCAAAATAGTCCAGACGATTACAAAACCCTCAAATTGTTGAATCTGGTCGTTTTTAACTTTGTCTGGAAAAGAAGGACAGAATCAGAAGAGGATTTATTTCCTCTGTTATTCTTTTGATTCTGCTTTGTGCTCTACTTTTCTAAATGTTGGCCTCTTGTGTCGTTGTGAATGTGAGATTCTGGATTTGTATCTGTATAATAAGAATGTAATTCATTCCTGTGTCATGTATAAATATAACTATAAATCCTCCAAACCACCACATGGTGGGAGCAGTTTCCAGCCCTGATTGGTCAGACTGTTTGTATACATTATAAATAATATCACTGTGTTGTTCATCAGAACGAGGCGACGGTGTTTTGGCGTCCAGCGAGAAGTCTGATCCCAACGCCGCCGCCCTGCTGGTGAGATCAAACACCAAACGGTGTGATGGAGGTGAGCATGTCTGTGCTCGGTGGAGAACCTGCACCATGTCCTGTATATGTACTGTCTACTGTACTTATACACAGTAAACCCGTGGTACCCCCTCCCCCCCTTTCATTAACGTTGGACTACCTTCCCTCCGTGTCTCGCGAGGCGGCAGCTTTTAATTGGGTCCACTTTAACATGCAGCTTTTTAAAAAGTCCAGTCGTGTTGTTGTGGGTTTTTTTCAGTGTTTCGTTTGAACGGCAAAATCTGCAGAGTTAAGCAGAAAAAAAGGGCAAAAACAAAAAGCTGCTTATTCGTCTAAAAGGCATCTGCCAGGGAGCGAGTTCACTCTGCAGCGATGACGGAGGGTTTAAGGGGTTTAGAGGCGGTTTAAAGGCGGTTTAAAGGCGGTTTAAGGGGTTTAAAGGCGGTTTAAAGGCGGTTTTAAGGTGGTTTTAAGGTGGTTTTAAGGTGATTTTAAGGCGGTTTGACAGATTGGACAGGATGAGGGTGCAGATAACTTCCTGGATCGCAGCGTTTTTTGGGGGCTTGAATTTTGGGGAGGAAATCTGTTAAAGAGAACTCGCTGGTTTGTGTATTTGTGGGGGAAGAATAACGTACAAATGTGTGAGGACGCTGTTACCACGTTGCCATGGTAACAGCTAAGCTAGCCAGTTACACCACACTGTAACAGATTTATGTGATTTAAACAGCATTTTACTGTAATATGTGCAGCGAGATACCGTGTGTGTTACTGTGGACAGCAAAGGATTGTGGGAAAAATATCCATTCGCTACTGCACTTGCCGTCTCTGCTCTTCAAGTTCACATTTGAGCAGCTTGTCGGTGCTGAAACATTCATCTTCCCCTCAGACAGGATCGGTGGTCATTGAATAATCAAAGAGGATATTTAAAGGACAAAATGTTCGTGAGTCATTACCCTTTGTCGGTTTTACAGGATTGATTTTTTGACAGGAAACTATTGCTAGCCAATTAAAATGGTGTTACGTGGTACGGTTATGTACAACGGTGTATTAGGGTAACTGTAGAAAAGAAAAAAAAACGGAGCCGAGAGAGGGCGGCAATATTCAGAGAAACAAAGTCGCAGATTTGCTACTTTTGGGCTAAAATGCTAGCGGTAGCTTTCACTTGTTGTCATAGCAACAGCAAACCTCCGGTCAAGCAACATATTTACTTCCTCTATGACCTCTATAATAAAGTAAAAATCTGCGACTTTCTTATTTTTTTATTTCCTACAGTGGCCGTGATACGCTGTCGTAGTTATGTACGTCAGATGTGTTTAAATTAAACTGTAATTGTAAATTAAAAAATATCTCCTTCACTGTTTGGATGAATTTCCATCAAACAATCTAGTTCAGATCTTGTTTCTCTGCGTCTCCAGAGGATGAACCCTCTGGACTTTGAAGATTGGGATTTTTCATCTCATCTTTTTCATAATCTCAAGATGGATGAGCACCGTGTTTTTTTCCTGTCCAGGTGATGCATCCTGATGACCTTTAACCTTTAAAAGCATCACCATGATGGGCTGTGATTAAGGTTAACAGCCTTCTTCTTCGTCAAGATAATTAGGACGAAATGCAGCTGCCCGTCTTCCTTACTGGGAATAGAAAAACAGGATCACCAGTATCACCAGTATGGGCCTCCGTCCACTGGCTTCCTGTCTGTTTCAGGGTTGATTTGAAGAGTTTGTCGTGTGTTTTTAAGGTTTTAAATGAACTTTATCTCGGAGAACTCTTACATCTCCGTCCTGCAGTCGGAGCACCGACCAATCCCAAACCCAGTAGCCTGTTTTCTCTATTAGTACCTACCAAGATCACACATGATTATGATACCAGACAGGCCTTAAGCTGTCGTTTCAGAATACCTAGACCTAGGACAAATGCACTGAAAAGAACTGTATTGTACAGAGCTATTGTATACTGGAATGGACTTCCGTACTGCCTCATTCTTAAGTGTAAGAAAAAAGGATTCAGAAGGGAATTGAAAAAAGCTGTTTTGAGTAAAGAAATGAGGTTAAATTCAGCTGACTGATGTCTGTAAAGCTGAAGAGTGCCTTATTTTGTATTCTTAGTTTAAACAGCTCTTAATGAGCTGTCTCAGAATGTGTCTGTGTATGTGTGGGCATATGTGTGCGTACGCATGTGTAGGTGATTGTACGTATGTATGTATATACTTGTATGCATGGTGCATGTGAATGCAATGAATATAGAATGCATACTATATATGTGTAGGAATTTGATGTTAGTGAGTGGGTGTGTGTATGCACACATTATGGATATATACATATACTCATATTTGCCTAGTCATCTAAGCATTTTTATTTTTATTTCATGATCTGAGTTTTTTTTTATGGGAATAATCTAATTGTTTGTTCTTTATTTTATTTTGTATTTTGCATTTTTGTGATTTATTTGAACTGTTATTTGTCTTGCTCTTTTGGGACCCCAGGAAGAATAGTCGTCACCATGGTGACAACTAATGGGGATCCAATAAACAATAAACAATAAACAATCAGACGCTCCTGATCTCCCAGAACCCCGACATGAAAACAGTGTCTGATTTTTTCCCTCCTGACTTCCTCTTATCTGTTCTGCTCCTGTTATGTCTCACTACCTTTGCATTTATCTGCATCGTGTGCTTGTTTTTAAATCTGCTGCAGGAATAAAGTTGGAGCTGATTTGAGGGAAACATCTAAATAACGAGCGGCCTCCAGACGAGCAGACAGACGCGTCTGGATGTGAAGACAACACGTCCTGCTTTTTGTTTCAAGGTCAAATATTATTTTTTGTACAAATAATGATGTCACCCATCAGCCTCAGCTCTACTTTGTGCCGAACACAAGTGGAATACTTATGGCAAAAATATAACTTTATTTCTAACAAAGAAGTCTGTGAGATGTTCAAGAAGAGAAGCTGAACTATTTCTCTATGAATTCACAAATCATTTCTGAGTGCTTTTTTCTTTTTACTGCTGGAACACTTCAGATTTCTTTTTTTATTATGATTCCCAGGTCCATACAATCATTTATAATACATATCATTCTCAATTAGCCATCTGTAAATTAACATTTGCAGCTCACAACAAGGACTCACCGGACATTATTACATACATACTGTAATATAGATCTAACTGAATTTACATAACATAAACTACATAGAAATTAGAATAAATTGTTGGGGTAAAGACACAAATCCCTCGAGGAATAGGATAAATATAAGAAAACAAAAGGGACACAACAATTAGACAAATGATGGTCACACATTATCTTTCCCATCTTTAAAAAAAAAACAACCTGTTGCAGCCTCAAAGCAAAGGTTATCGTTTCCATCTTAAACATCTCATAGATGATGTAAAGGCCTTTTAACCACCTTCCAGTGACCAGCAGCACTTCACTTGTCCTTTTAGACGAGACATGTTTTGACGGTAAAGCACCCAAATATAAAGGACTCTAACTTAAATGTCTGTCTGGAAAACCTTTTTGCAAAACTTCATGAAAGGACTCAATGATGCACAAGAGCAAAATCTGTGAAGATAATTTGCTTGGAGGCGCCCACGCTGCCGCTGTCTCCTAAACTCATTTAGGAGCTGAAATCATATTGAGCGCTTTCTTTTACAGCGGGCCATAAACGCCTCAGAGCTGCTGCTCTTGAAGCTGCTAAACCCATAATGGTCAACATCAACTTCAGGACAGCGTTGCTTTCACTGCTGTGAACAATGACAGATAGATTTGCTCGAGGTCACCGAGATACAAAGGATGCTTTCAGTCGCCACGCCGACGCCACGGCGCTCGCTAACATTCCTTTCAACGTGAAGTTGTTACTTAGTTGCCCGTCTGTCTCTTCCTTCTCAGTGGATCTTCACTCCCCCCTCCCTCCATGTTGAGCAGGATGCTGGAGAAACAGATGGAGATGGAGTGGGGGGGGGGGGGGGGGGGGGTTCCCTGGGATCTGCATCAGGCCGGGGGGCTGACAGAATAAGGCCGTGGGGAGGTGAGACAACACCTGAACCGGATCCTCCGGGGAGCCGAGGACCGCCACCAAAGCTCTCCTCTCCTCATCTGAGAGAATAATTCAATCATCACATCGTTTGGGTTGGATTTTATAAAATAAGTTATTTTGCATTTAAATGAATGTCTTTACCGCTCGTATGTTGGTTAACCGGCCGTCTCCACTTTGACCTCAAGCTTCACTCTGACTCTAATTCATGTGCTCATATCATTCAGGCCTGTGAGACAAACTGTATGCATCCTCCTCCTCCTCCTCCTCCTCCTCCTCCTCCTCCTCCTCTTCTACTGACAAAGACTTGCAGCAGACGCTTCGCTTCCATGATTGCAGCGTGTTGTAGGTCACTAGAAATATATATATTTTCTTCTTCTTCTTCTTCTTCTTCCAGCAGCGACAGACAAGCTGTTCTTTCTCCCAGACATCGTGATTCAAGGTCGGACATTTTATACTGCATATGTGGAAAAATCATACCACAAAACATCGGTGAATTATATGAAATATGAAAGGGAGAACTGATAAGGGCTCACCACCCTCCATGATGGATGTGAGCTTGTAACCTCGCTTTGAAGGGGGTCAACAATATAGTTTCTCAGACTGTCGTTCAGACTGAAAACATCCACAAATCACACTGAGGGTTCATATTACCACTTTGTTGATTTCTCCTCAATTCAGTATTAGATAATGCCTCATTTGCATATTTAAACCAAAGACTATGTTTTCAAGGTTTAAAGGCATTCTGTTCATCGACATTTTGGAATTTGCAGCCAGTAGAAGGAAGTGACCATATTTGGACTGTGGAGGAGCGACGGGTGGATCGGCTTAGGCGAGTCGGCCTCTTTGTGAACGGATGGTGACGTTTTGAAGACGTGCTATGTGCACGACGCGCCATCAGGGGGATTTAACGAGCTCAGAACCTCGATCCGATCGTCAACATGTTTATGATGCACAGCAGCTTCGCTTGAGCTTCCATCGTTGTTTTGATGCACTAGCATTAATGGTGTTTACGACACTTATTTAATACTTCACACTAGCGTCGACGCCGACGACGTCTCTCTGGTTCCGTAACTGAAGTTCTTTATAAAGCGGTGCAATGGCGGCGTATCGAAAGCTCTTCTCAGAGCCGCTTCTTGCTATAAGCGGACTATGCGGGTGCATAGGGCCCTGCAGCCACTAGGGGGCGCCCAAGCTACCACAGGTATGATGGGATGACTGCATGATAGCGGTCGATATGGCACCAACACCTTTTATTATTATCTTCTGTAGGTTTAACTTTAGATTAAGACTTAATTTGAGTTTGAGAGCGAGGTTTTCACAAATATGGCTGTTTTCCTCTTAAAGTCTGACAGATTGATCTCCACAGATCATTAAAGGTTTGGAACCCCCCCCCCCCCCATCGTAGTTTGACAAAATAGGCCCCGCCCAAAAGGTGAGAAACGGCTCTGGCTCTTCTTTAGTGATGTGGCGAAATCTCTGTGTAAAAACGCCTGGTGAGCCGGAAATAAAGACTCTTTTCTTCTGTTGCCCTCGCTCTCTCTCTGTCTGCACATGTCTCAATCTCCCCCTCCCTCCCTCCCCCCCTCCCCCCTGAAGGTGGCTCAATCAGACGACGGCGGCGGCAGTCTGACGTTGTCAGAAGACATTTCAATTTGCGACCCTCCCTCAGGTTCTCGTGCAAATTACCACTTCAAAAGGGCTGCGAGTCCCCAGGTTGCTCCCAGCGGGGTCGGCCCAGTCCTCCCTCCCTCTCTCTCTCGCTCTCTCTCTCTCTCTCTATGCTAAGCCATGCTGATGAGCCCCCCCCTCCCTCGAGCACGCTTGTTCCTCCATACTAAACAAAACTCTCTCCAGGAGAAACCGGAGCACGCTTCATTATTCTGCACGGAGAGCCTGATGTCTTTAATTCAAGTGAGGTGGAACGTGTGAGCTTCTTTTATCCACGCGAGGAAATGAGTTTATTATTGGGAGTTGGGACAGGAGAGATGTGAATATTTTGGCTGAATCTGGGTTGAGTTTTTACGTAAAGTATCCTGTTCATGAAGTAGGTTGACAGATAACAGGATTTACAGGTTTATTCCCAGCTGAACTCAAAAGGTCAACAAACGACCATGTTTAATTAATAATATAGTTTTTCCTTGAACTTATTGCATAGTATATTTAGTCCTAAAAACTAGAAATGAGAGAGCACTTCCCCTCATCTCATACGTCGAAGGGTTTTTAGTTTGATGTCTGAGATAACGTTGTGGTTAAAACTAGCTAAAGAAATCTGATGCAAACACTCATTTTGAAGCGTCTACGCGTCTAAACGAGACCGTGAAACATCACCACGCCGACCCGTCCGCCTCCAGCTCGGTGACGCTGATGTGAAGTTTATTTTGTCTCCAAAAATCCAAATAAAAGTTCATTAGAGGGCATGAACAAAGCTCAGCCATGGAGCTTTTTTTGTTGTTGCAATAATCCAAAATCACATTTTGCTTTCTGTTGAGTGGATGAAAACATTCTGAGACGGCCTTCAAGAATTCATCATCGCTGCAGCACTCTGTTGTTAATGTTATTTATTTTCATGATGTGAACAAAACAAGCACTTAGATAAAAAAAAAGACATCAAAACTGGAAAAAAGCTGCTACAACTGAGCATCAAAACATTTCTTTGAGAGTAAATGTGTTAATCTTTGTTAATGACTGAAAACTTTTATGTTCTAGCTTTCTGCTAAATCTTTTAACGTCTGCACTGTTTTTTTATTGTCCATTTTATTGCAAATATGTTTTTATTTCTGTAATGCATTTTAATTTTGCCTTTATTTCCTTTTAATTCTTCTATTTTTTTCTACTGTATGACATGATGTGAAGCACGTGGAGTCTGCCTTGTGTATGAAAGGTGCTACAAATACAGTCGGCTTGCCTTTGTCCGTGCAGGTTGTTGTAACTTTGTGTAAATCATTTCTGGACAGTCATGAACCGAACGTCCTGGAGCCGCTGAGCGGCGTCCATTGTGCTCGGCGCCCACGTGGATCAGGTTCACGATCACGGCTCGGTTCATGACGCGGTCGTCCATTTACACGGCCGAGTGAAAACACTCGAGTTGCATCGAGTGTTTACCGCCGTACGTCTCGTTTAGTTGCCAAGAGACAATTCAACACACTTCAAACTCTCGTTGTGTTTTTAGAGACGAGAGATGTCGATAACTGTCTGTGGCGTTCATTTTAATGTCCTCCATCGTGAATCTGAAGCCTTCAAATGACACTCAGTGAGATGTTTCTGTTATTCCCTCCCTCCAGAGGCCATAGTGTGATATTAGACACCCAGAAACTTCTTCAATCCGATTCACCTCGAGGGACCTCGAGGGTCCCTCCACCGGGTCTCTATAGACCTCGAGGGTCCCTCCACCGGGTCTCCCCTGCAGCAGCTTAACTGAGGGCTGGTCTCCACCAGGTGCATTCTGGGAGAGTTCTTGTGGGGTGAAGTCACGGTGAACAGCGTCATCAGCTAAAACCCTCCAATGTGATATCAAATATGAATGAGCTGTTAGCTGTGATTAATCCAGCGAGGAGATGGACTCCTGTCCTCCGACGGCGTCTGGCTCATCGTGGCTCCGTTCGGTTGATCGTTGGATTAATAAATTGCCGCTAATACGGCAATTAAAGATCAAACGCTGATTAATAAAATATTTAGCTGCGACGTCGTTCAGCCTCTCTGGGCCTCCGACTCGGCTTGTTCATTAATCAAATTAGTTTGAGAGTTAATTGCCACACAAAACAAACGTGGGAGTCCTGGAAGAACCCTGAGGAACCCCCCGGGGCCGTTGGTTGCCCACTTTGATGAATGGGTAATCTCTGTGTGAAATGTAATCCCAGTATTAGACTGATCCTCTTATCTGACTGACACGTTGACAGCTCACATGAAAGATGAAAATATGATCCGTACGTTGTTCGTGAGGTTTAATATTGCTTTTTTTGCGTTGCCATGGGGACGGTTGTCTTCGTTAATTAAGCTCTATTTCTCAGCTACGATATGATGTCATCAGTCCAGTCAGACCGACGAAGGTATTCCAGACGAATGAAGGTGATTTTTTTGTTTTTGCGTTCCCATTTAGACATCCTGGGACGTTTTTTATTTTTAACATATCCCACTTCCTTGTGTGTATATATATATATATATATATGTACCTCCACCTTCATTCAAACACGGCTCCACGTTCTCCGTAACGCTCCCGATTAATTAAAGACACTTCAGGCAAAGACATTGTGTTTTTTTTTTTTTCATTTTTTTCACTTCCATAACTTGTCTTTAAAGGAAACATCCAGAATACAAATGCAGGTGTTTACTTTACTACTTTGTCTACATCCATCCTCCACTTATCTGTCTGTGTCTGTGTGTGTGTGTGTGTGTGTACAATAATATAATAATAAACAATAATATAATAATAAGTGTGAGAATGACCGGAATCAGAAAATAATCTCTCTCTAATAATCTAAAAAAAATCTCTCTCTCTCTCTCTCTCTCTCTCTCTCTCTCTGTCTCTCTCCCTCACCCCGAGCGAGGTGAGATCTCTCTTTCTCTAACTGATCAGATGTTGGCATGGGAAAGCAGGGTTACGGCCTTGTCTACGGGGTCTCTCACCTCCCCTCCTCCCCTCCCCCCCTCCCCCTCCACCTCCTCCTCTCCCATCTAGCCTGCCGATAAGTCGTATGAAAGACCTTCCTTTCCGCCCGGCGGTGGGAACTCGGAGATAAGAGGAGATACCGGGGCGGCGGGTGCGACTGCTGGGCTCGTCTCCAGGGAACGGGGAGTTCTCAGACTCCTCTGATACGGTTCCACGGAGGCCGTGAAGGTCGCTGCGGACCGTTTGCAGGTTCGTCATAGCTTCCCGAACGCTCGATTTCCCAGTTGTCCTCAAACACAACATGTGTGCTCTCAAAACACCAAAAGTGCCACACATCGCTGAGAATCCTGCGGTGGCACAACAAGGGCAAACATCTGATGGAGATGGAGGTTAACAACAACACACAGGTCGGGCTGACCTCCGACCCCCCCAGCTCGCTCCGAGCCAACGGCCTCGGCCTTGACTTGTGTTTGTCTTTCTGGGAAAACAGCAGTGTTATGTATTGTGGGAGAGAAAGAACACATTTGGATACAATTTTTTTTACGAACAGTTAATATGATAACTGGAGTAGAGAGAGAGAGAGGGAGGGAGAGATGAATCATAAAGCACTTCAATAAGTAGAGAAGCTGCTCGGAGCTAAAAAAGAAAAAGTCGGCAGTTGGTCCCTTTTTATGGTTTTAATGACAAAAAAAGTCCAGAATCTCATTACTGATATCTGTGTTCTTATCTGTATTGTGCCGGCGGTGTGTGAGCGTGCACCATCGGTGTGTGAGCGTGCACCATCGGTGTGTGAGCGTGCACCATCGGTGTCTTCGTGTGTGAATGTTAATGTTGTGGTGTGAAGACCAGGAAGGTGTTTTATCAACGCACGACATTAAAGTCGGCACAATAATCCAAAATCTAAAGGTTTGTTTCACCTTCGGGTCTCAAATAATCACACAAAAGTGGACTTGATTCCGCCGGCTTTCCCTCTGATTTTTCCAAGGTTGTTGTCCATGTTGAGGGGGGGGGGGCTAATGAGCTTTCAATCAGATGACCGGGGGTTTGATTCCCGGCCTGCTTCCAGGGGGGACGGAGTCTCTGCTCCCGAGCTGCGATGACAGCTGACACGAGCAGAAAGAAACAAAACAGGCACATTTGCATCGCTGTAGTCCCCCCTACACCCCCCCCTACACCCCCCCCCACACACAACTGCCATCACCTATTCAGTTTGACAGAAGATGTGATTATCTCTCAACGCCTCCCTCGTGGTTTTTACAGAAGGAAAAGAGAGTGTGCTTGTGAGTGTGTGTGTGAGTGTGAGTGTGTATGAGTGTGAGTGTGTGTGTGTGTGTGAGTGTGGTTAGGCGGCGGCTTGAGGACGGAGTGTGCTGTTGCACCTTGTGTGTCCCTGACACTTTTTTTCCTCTCATTATTAGATACACAGCTTCCTGCTGGGAGGGCCAGGTGTTGCCGGGGCTGTCATACACACTCCACCAATCAAGAGGCCTCGCCACACACACACGCACACACACACACACACACACACACACACACACATGCATGCACGCACGCACGCACGCACGCACGCACGCACGCACACACACAGCTTAAATACACTGAAGTGCACACATGAAAGCTGCTCGTTGTGAGAGGACGGATGAGATCTATTTGTCAGCCCGTCATTACGACACAGAGGAGGTGTTGAATTCTGGTCTGGAGGGACGCGGACCAGACTTCAGGACCGGCTAATAGCTGTGGAGTCTGTGTGAAATATCAAGGTGACGAGGACGGGGGTGATGAGTGGGAGGGTGTTCACTGGTCCAGAGTCAGCTCTACGAGGAGGGCTGCAACCGAAGAAGTGGACGTCGTCATGGTGACGTCACACGTTGGTTCTGTGGACGACGCCACCTCGGATTTATAGATTAGCTTTAAAGTTGACCTTGAATTATAGAAGCTAAATGTTAAAGTCATCTAACTAGCATTGGTAGTGACCTGTCAATCAGCAGGTAAGCCCCGCCCCCTAAAGCATCCCCTGCTTTCTGGTCTGGTGGACTCTAAATGGACCTGTCAATCAGCAGGTAAGCCCCGCCCCCTAAAGCATCCCCTGCTTTCTGGTCTGGTGGACTCTAAATGGACCATAATGTACTAAATGAACATCATGCTGGATTGAAGAAGACTTGAAACTAGAGATTGAGATCATAAACTCATGTTTACAATGTTTACTGAGATAATACATCAAGAGAGAAGTAGGACCATTTTCTCATAGACTTCTATACAACCAGAGAGGAGTCGCCCCCTGGTGGCCAGCAGAGAGAAGTAGGACCATTTTCTCATAGACTTCTATACAACCAGAGAGGAGTCGCCCCCTGGTGGCCAGCAGAGAGAAGTAGGACCCTTTTCTCATAGACTTCTATACAACCAGAGAGGAGTCGCCACCTGGTGGCCAGCAGAGAGAAGTAGGACCCTTTTCTCATAGACTTCTATACAACCAGAGAGGAGTCGCCCCCTGGTGGCCAGCAGAGAGAAGTAGGACCATTTTCTCATAGACTTCTATACAACCAGAGAGGAGTCGCCCCCTGGTGGCCAGCAGAGAGAAGTAGGACCATTTTCTCATAGACTTCTATACAACCAGAGAGGAGTCGCCCCCTGGTGGCCAGCGTAGAGAATGACAGGTTAAGGCACTTACTTTTCAGCTTTTATCAAAATGTGTGAAGAACAGATGAAGATTAAAATTATATGAAATTGGATGCATTTCAGCTACCAAAAGATCAAAACAGGATTGATTTGGTTTTTGAACCGATAAAATCCAAGGGATAACAACATGATTCCAAGATGTTACATAAAGTCAAGCAATAAAATATTAAAAACTCAAACTGCACCGATGCAAGCTCGACCCAAACATTAAATAGTAAAATAAATGACACATAAATAGCAGAGTTATTGCTCAAGTAAAAATGTCATAATTGCCCGTCACCTCACGCCATAAATAAGCTCCAACGTGACCTCTGAACGACCTTTTTGAGTTCACTTTATATTTAATAGCTCAGTATAAATGGATCCTCTGTATTATTTACTCACCATGAGGACCGGTGTGACCTATGAACTCCAGACCTGACTTCTTGCCGAGGTGGAGAGCTCAGAGACAAAACTCCAGTCTTTACCAAAAACATCTTTCCTACGCCTCGGGGATAAAAGAAATGAAAACTGAATAAATTAAAGACACTACAGGCAAAAACATTTTTTGTTTTCATGCACTGGCCAATTTTGAGAATTATCTTTTTTTTGCTTTTGACTTCTTTCAGCCTCGTGGGGAAAAAAATAACATCCAAAATAATGATTTAGGTAATTATTTTAGCGGTCTGTGTAAATTCACAAAACAAAAGTTAGAGCTAAATTAATTCTCTTTTGCATATTTAAACATAACATTTCAGAAAACTTCAAACAAATGTAAAACATTTATTCCCAAAAGTTGTCCGTTAAGAGTTTATCAACTCGTTACCTCATTAATATTGCGTGTAACTGACTTAAACACTGTTTTTCTTGCCCTTTCCCATTTTTAACACATTGCACTGTTGATATTTAACAGAAAAAACAAATAATCCTGAAAGAAAAAGTACAGAAAATGACTTTAGTTATCTTAACTAACAGATTCACCCGTCGGCGCTGCTTCACATTAAAGCCAAGCGGCGAGACGGCGTTTCTCGTGAGACGCCGCTGCCGGACATGCAACACGGTTGCTGCTCGCCACATCCATCAATGAAAATGTGTCAACTGGTGTCTTAATTTTAACATTTTTAAAAAGACGGACAACCTCCAACTCCTGCTGCTCCAACGAGATACACCATGTTGGACTTCTCCACCAGTGTTCACGTGCTGTTACTATGGTCACCACAGCTGCTGCCAAAATCAACCAGGACTGAAAGAATAGCATCTTTTAATGCATATTGCAAAAGATAAACCCCCCCCCCCAGAAGTCAGGAATGTGCATCATTTTGGATATGCAATAATGATGTCAAAAAAAGAAGAGAAAAGATTTCAAGTGTCTCTGGGAGATATTTCAGCTCGATTCAGGAAGAGTGTGTTGCACATCTCTGACCCTCTGGGAGGCTCGTCGCTCTGAAGACACTGTGGATGAAGTTTCTAGGATTTATAAATAGTGTAACAGCGCCGGAGAAGATTTCTATCATAATAACCAGCCGTGCAAAAAAAAGAAAGAAAAAGTGAAGGATCTTGAGCTTATTTCATCCGAGCCCTTCACAGGAGGATGAGTTCAAACGTCTCCGCCGGTCCCCAAGGAGAGTAAACAGCCAGGAAGGCAGCGTCGAGGAGCGCTCCCTATCATTATCTGCATTTCAATTAAAACGGGCCCATTCTCATCTCCGCCACTTCTTCCACATCTATTTCTTGGTGGGGTTTTTTTCATCCCTCTTCATTAACGTTTCTTTTCAAGTCGTCTCCCACCAAGGTCAGAGGTTAATTCTTAATCTATTCAATTAATTCAAAACTTTGGGCAAATTTTTTTTTGTAATTATAGCGTGTTAATTATCTCATATTCATTAGTAGATTAAATAGCGTGGAATCCTCGTGCCAAAAAGACTTTTTAACATTCACATTTTTTCGGATATCCTCTTCAAGACCCTCCTCTTATAGAAAACGCATAAAAAGTTTTGAAATATTGTCGACCAAGGTTGCTCTTTGACAGTAACGTTAACATCGTAAATGCTCTCTGTAAAACAGCCGTTAATGCGACAGCTATTACATGATGGAACATTGTCAAGTAGAAACACGTATGAAAGTTATTTTGTAGCTGGACATGCAAACATCCAGGACTTATATATGGAGTGAAATCCATAATGGTTTTTAAAAATGTATTCACATCTCACAGGAAATGTATTAAGTACAGTTTACACACAGGAGAGAAAAACTACGGCCAGAGGAGTCGCCCCCTGATGGCCAGTCGAGAGAATGCAAGTTTAAGGCACTTCTGCTTTGGTTTCACTTTTCAGAACCAAAAGTTGCCCCTTTTTTTTGGCAACAAAATGATTTGGTTAAGGTTAGAAAAACATAATCTCATTATGTTATATGTTTGCAAGATTACACACAAGATTAACGTTGAATTCAATGCTATAGAGAGGCTAAGTCCCGCCCCTTTGGGTGGACAGCCCCGGGTCATTATTTTGTAAAATATATGTACGCAAATCATTTTTATGTTCCCGTATGAATTGAACAATGAATTACACATATTTGTCCAGTTTACACGTCAATAAAGCTGCTTTTTTCGTATAATTTGAAGTATAAGATGTAACTGAAAAGGTGACACCCAAAAGTCACGTTATTTTATTGTTTATATTGATCCCTATTCGTCGTTACCAAGGCAACAGCTACGTCCTTCCTTCCTGGGTTCCACATTAAAAACATTCATGTATATGCACCCTTTCACTTGCATACATAAATAACTAAATTACATTATGTATGTTCACATTCATCACTTGTATTTCACATAAAAAAAATAAATAAAAAGTAAATCAATAAATAAAATGCAGCACAAACAGAGTGTTTGTTTTATCTCCATGACACAGTTTAGCAGATGTTGCTGCTCTTCTCCGGTTTCTCCCTCATGAGGAGACCGGAGAGCAAGTCTGTGTGAAATTCGGAAAATTGCGACAGCCGGGGTTTTGATGTTGAATTCCACAGGAAAGAAAAAAGTCATAATCTTGGACTCAAGACGTGTTTGCCTTCAGAGAGCCGGCTTTTTGCCTATAAATAATCCGTGCACTCATTCGCCGCTCGCTGCCTCGCAGAGCGGGAAAAAAACAGCTGCGAGGAGGAACCCCCCCCCCCCCAGCTTTCTCCTTCTTTGTTTCTCTTTAATTGACTTTTTAACAAGGCTGTGTTCAAGTTGACCAGCTACACCCCTTCATTACCGACCAACCGCTCACACACACACACACACACACACACACACACACACACACACACACACACACACACGCCTGTCTTCATCCCATTGGCTGAGGCTGGAAACTCATTAAAATCATGTGTGTGTGTGTGTGTGTGTGTGTGTGTGTGTGTGTGTGTGTGTGTGTGTGTGTGTGTGTGTGTGTGTGTGTGTGTGTCTAAAACGCTCCCAATTTCTGAATCAATGAGCGATGTGCAGAGGAGCAGAAAGCAACAACACGTTTATATGCATGATAATGCCGACCCGGCGTTTTTCTGTCAGGCGGAGGTCAAACTCCACGATGCGTTCAGACCGACATGGAAACTTCACGCCGGCTGGATTAGAGAGCAAATTATTATTTCAAGCCGTTGTAATAAAAGTCTTAGTGAGAACCAAAGCAGAGACTCTGGGGTTAGAACGGTAAATATGCACATAAAACACTTAATACACTGACATTTCGGTGTCTAAATACTTATTAGTTTAAAATGGGGGATTAATCCGACGCATCGGCATCTAAATGACCAACGCTGGGGGCTTAAAGTTTTACTCCTAATAAGAACAAATCTGCAATCTGAGGCAGGGGCGGATCTAGGATTATGGGAGATCCGAGGTTTAGCCCAGAGGGACGAAAGATGTATGCGCAAAGTTCTGGCATATATTCTGCGTATGCTAACTGTTATTACAACCGACGGTAATGAAAACCATCTAGCAAAAACTCTATTTTTAAATCTTTTTTTTAAAGATTTTTTTCTGGCATAGATGCCTTTTATTAGCAGTGGACAGATAGGAAACACAGCAGAGAGAGGGGGTGTCACATGCAGCAAAAGACCACCAGCCTGGATTTGAACCGGGGTCGGTTGCGTATACGGGTATTCATGGCATGCACTCTAACCACTCGGCCACCTGCGCACTTGAAAGATACAACTATGTCAGTCAATAACTTCTCACACACCGAGTATTAATCTTAACATTCACAGACCTAAAACATCTGTTCCGACGTTGGTCGTTAATTGTTGGTCGTTGCGCCACCGCTGAGAAAAACGTTCTTCTGTCCATCATGTAGCTACGTCCATCTGACATGTCGATTTGAACCCGCGGGCGGAATCAACACAGGAAAGAGAGAGAGGACACACTTCTTCTTGGCAGGACAGGCTATGAACGCAGGTTACTTTCCCGCTGCTGCTGCCTCTCTGTTGGACTCCAGTACTGCAGGAAGGCTACACCAGACTCCGGTGCGGTCAGGGGAGGGAGACTGACATAAACCGGTTGAGCTCCCCCCCCCCCCCTACTGTAAACATTCGGGGCTTTGGCAAAAACATCCGGGGCTTGAGCCCAAGTAGCCATCCCCTAACCCCGCCCCTGATCTGAGGTGAATGAGCTTCAATTGTGTAAAAAAATTAAAATAATTATAATTTGACCAAAAAGAAAGTGTTAACTCGTATGGATCGATAATTCATAAAAAAAGCATTTGAAAAGCAGGTAAATGGACTTGAAGTTTAGGGTTGTATATGTATTTAAGTTCTTTTTTCAGTCTTTGTCAGGACTGGAATGAAGGAGGACTCGGATGCAGAGGGGATCAGTGAAACAGGCTTTTATTGGGAAAATTCTTAAACAGAGTGACAAAGAAACACGCTCTGAACAATTACCCATATAATCTTGAAACAAGGCAGGCTAAGTAATAACACAAAATCACTTAAACAAAAGACTACGACCTAAACTACACTACAATACCGAGCTAGGAAATTGTACGACAACAAAGAATCACTCCAACGGAGGAAAGCAAAAATGGCTCTAAACATAACGTGGCTACCAGACTGAGCTGTGAAAACGATCAAACAAAAGATCACTCCAACGCAGAAAAGATGCTTTAAAGTTAAACTGTGAGACAAAAAATGTAATTATCAAACACAAAATCACTCGTTAAGAAGCAAAAGAATACAAAGTTTCCGAGAAGGAAAACTCAGCTTGGACAAGACGAGATCTGTGGTGAAATGAGGCACAAGACGAAGGGAGACGCAGACCATAAGAAGCATGGAGGCAAAGGGCAAAAGGTGGAGGCAATCAGCAATCAGGGGAGGCAATCGGATGACACATGAGGAAGGGCACCTGGAACGAGAGGAGTTACTTTTCAAAATAAAACAGGAAGTCAGGAAACACAAAAACCCAGAACGAGAAACCCTCGTCGTAAGTGTGAGTGCGTGCGTGCGTACACGTGTCTGTCCGCATCTAATCTCACTACTGGACCGATCAGCATCATTCTGTTCATCTATAACTGTTTGCTCATGTTTGCGCTGTTTTCCAATTTTTTTTAAAGATTTGTTTTATTGAGTTTTTCTTTTAAACCGTCGCTGCTTCAGTTGGGAAACATATTTTAGAAAATCGGCTAAAAACAAAACAGCTGGGATCGGCTCCAGCCCCCCGCGACCCTGAATACAGGATAAGCGGTAGACAATGGATGGATGGATGGATGGCTAAAAACAAGCCTTTCAGACCATGTTCGGCCTTCGTCCTACCAAGTGCACCTTTTCAAGTTATTCATTTATCTGGTGAAACTTATTTCAAGTATTTTCAAAAAATCAATACATTTGTTTTAGAACTTGAAACTGTTTGTTTTTTCTATTCACAATCTTCTATTTAAGTTTAAAAAATCTAAACTATTGACAGAAACAAATTCGTTTTAATAGTTGAACTCCACAGAACACCACTAACATTAGCATTATGTTAGCAGCAGAACCCCTGAATGAACTATCACCAGTGTTTCATCCCCGATGAATTCACAATTTCCTTTATGAGGAGAAATTAACCTTTTTAATCTTTCTAAAGTTATGTCTCTCTATAAACTAATATGCAATATTAAAAGCTGCACCACTCGCAGAATTAGACTTATTGTAAAGCTGCAAGTTCACCCAGAAGCAGCTGCGAGCGGCATCAGCAGATAAAAGTCTGAAAAACTGTTTGAGCTTCAGTCACCCCCCCGCAGTAGAGCATCACCACACACAGCAAACCTGGCTGCTCTGTGATTTAGGAAACCAAAATGACACCAAAGAGACTCACACATTGGTGACGTCCTGACACCAGAATTTCATTTCGGCAAAAATCACCATGAATGTGAGGATTGATGATGGGAGCTGCTTCTCTGCAGCAGTTTCACTTTGTGGCGTCGTCTGATAAGACGGTGACGAGAAGCTCGCCTCATACAGGTGAGTAGCAATAAAGCAAATTTAAATATTTGCTAGCTTTTAGCAACAAAAGAAAGTGTTGACTCAGGATCCTTAATATATACAACAGGGCCACTGTAGAAAAATAAATTAACCCAAACACAAGAGGGGGGTTGGAGCAATATTCAGAGAAAAAAGTCACAAATTTGCGAGTTTATTGCGATGCTAACAATCGGCATCTATGCTAGCTAACGTCCCATGAATGTTCATTTATGTTTGTTATGAATCATCCCAACGTGTGACGACGCCTCGTTAAGGTCCTTAGGGTGATGATGTTGATGCTTATTGTTGCTTTTATTCATACAAGGACAAACTGTCATCTTATGGGTGTTTATTGATCGGGCGGTTGGGCTAACATGCTAGTGGTAGCTTGTTTATATTGACTATATATATTTATAAAGTGGCAATTTTTTTTCCAGTGGTCCAAATGTGAGTCATTTTGCTCATTACTAACTGTTTACTCATGTTTGCACTGTTATCGAATTTTGAAGAACATCATTTATTGACAGTTTTTCTCACCTCATTGCTTCAGCAGCAAAAGGCATTTGATACAATTGGCTATAGACTAAAAACAAGCCTTGCATAAGTGTACCATGCTTTCATACAACACTCTGGGTATATGCTGGGTAACATTTTCTCTAATTGCATCCTGATGAAGCGGCGGAGCGCTGCAGGTATCTGCCACATCGTTGAAAACACGCTGACCGCCTCTAATGTGCTGCAAACACACAAGAATCCTATTTTTAATACGTCTGGATGCTGGCGTTCACGTCGATTTGGGAATAAGTGATGCTGAGTTTGTTTGTTTCCCTTTTGTCTTCCCTCCCTTGCCCTTTCCGTTTGACTTATTTACCTGTTTTATGCTGCACCTGTTTCAGCAGCCGAACCCCCCCCAAGGGGGTAAGTTGTTCACTTTACGGAGGACTGCAAGGGGACCGGGGGGCCGATGTTATCGCTGCCTCTGAAGTCTGCACTCTCCCTTTGAACAGGCTTTATCTTCACATCTCTGCACTCGCCGGCAAAATGGAGCAGCACACGGGGGCCGCTTTGAAATGAATTAGCAATAGGAAGGTGCCCGAGTCACTCGCAAAGCATACTTCATTTGTATAACGTAAATTAATGTGCTAAAAATAAGAACCTCATCCATCCTTTGAGTGGGAGAGAGAGAGAGAGAGAGAGAGAGAGCTCGAAACAATGGAAGCCAGACATGCGACGAGGGATGACTTTGAGAAATTAGCAGATTAAAAAAAAAATAAAAAATGTCACCTTCCCCCATGAAATGCTGCAACCATGAAAAAAAAGAAGTGCTACGCTAGCCAGGATCCCCGCTGACGGTGCAAGAGAGTCAAAAAGACTGACAGGCTTTGAGGGAGCTCAGAGAGACCTCCTTGTTTCTGGTCTAGTCCCTCTTGCCCCCCCTTTTCTCTGCTATACGGCTCGGAAATAGCAATTGTGTGACACTTGGCTCCTGGGGGCCCGAGCTGTTATAAGCCGGCGGTGCAATGAGATGCTTTCTGCCATGTGCACACTGACGGTTGTTGTTGTTTGGCTGTGGAGGGATCAGAGCGGGGGACTCGGGGCTCTACTGTACACCCAAAGGAGAGTGCATTTCCTATTCCGGAGTGAAATGCCTTCTGGCGCCGTTCGCCAGCCTCTTGATTTGAATAGACAAGAGCTGCTGGGGAGGATTGTAGGGATAAAAAGAGGCTGAGGGACGGGAGTGAGTCGGAGCCTCGACAACAGAGCACAGAGTCTGTATGCTGTATCAGCACTCAGACATATGGAGGAACGTGAGAGCGCCGTCGTGAGAGTGTGAAGTGACACTTAAGATGGAGGAGGAGGGGGAGGGGGGTGTTAAAACGTAGCAAGAAAGCACCACAGACATGATGTTTGAAGTGGGAGGTCTGCTTCTTTTTCTGATAGACAGTATGTAAGAAGTGGACATCGTCATGGTGACGTCACCCGTTGGTTTGTGGACTACAGGTTTGGCATTTTAGTCGTAAAATGCCAAACCTGTAGTCCAAAAGTCCAGTAGAAGGAAGTGACCATATTTGGACTGTGGAAGAGCGACGGGTGGATCTGCACCCCGAGCAGCAACCTTACTGGATCTGGATTCTGGTGATGACGCTGCTAACAAAAGTTAGCTTCATAATTCTCAACTCAACTTTACAGATAGGTGTTAAAGTCACCTTAGTAGCTAACTAGCATTGGTAGCGTGGTAGCGACCTGTCAATCAGCAGGTAAGCCCCGCCCCCTAAAGCATCTCCTGCTTTCTGATCTCTTAATGGACCATCGTTGACTAAATACTAACGTCTAAAAAACCAGACTTATTTTTGCAACCAGAGGAGTCGCCCCCTGATGGCCAGCAGAGAGAATGCAAGTTGAAGGCACTTCAGCTTTGGCTTCACTTTTCAGAACTGAATTTTGCAGCCTATTATATTGTAACGGCACTTAACGTTATGGCCGCTGGCTGCTGTTTCTATGGAGATTCAGTCGTAACACTTTAGTTGTGTAGTTGCTCAACCATCCAAAATTGGTCCAAATTATACCAATTATGCTTTCAGTTGTCTCGATCTTGTGCTTCCACCTGCCATTAGCGCTGCACTTAATAGGATTTTAAGCTTGATGATTATAAGTCGGAGTCATAGTAAACCTCACGAGTTCATGACTACGCACTTTAACCTTGTATCAAACCCAACAGGGAGACTTCCCCCTCACCACACGCCGTCTATGGAGGAAATGACTTATTTTTCGGTAACCAAAGCAACCAAAAAGCTCCCACCTCTTAAAGCAGCTCCATGCCTAAGCCATACCAACTTGTGACACCTCATCAGGGGTTGCATGTTAGCTGTGAGCAGTTCGACCAATTACCAGTCCTGTATGGGAAGGTTCTTTCTGAAAGCTGAAACCAGCCTGAGAAACATATTTTCCTTTAAAGGAGTCATAACCTGGTTTTATACGTATCCAGCCCCCCTTGGATCGCTTTGGATCAATTCGTAAAACTTATTAGAAAAAAAAAAAAAAATTTTAATCAAACATTGAGCTTGTTCTGACCCTTTTTCGTACCGCGATTTTATCACGCGAGATTACGCGCGAGGTTTTGACTGGTCCGGATGTGCATTGTATAATATGTAATGAGGCGCGCGTTGATTCGCCGCAGGAAGGACAGAGCCGGGGGGGCTTGCCTGCATGCAGACTCCAAAACATAAACAGCCCCCTGTCATGGCGCACACACTAAATGACGAACCTTACGGAATTCAGGCATTTATGTACGAACCAGAGTCGGAACCCGAACCGGAGAGTGAAGAGCCAGAGACGGTTGAAGAGACACGTTTACAGCAGGACGTCAGGTAGCGGACGGGGGGGGGGGGGGGGGGTTGGGTGGTGAAAGAGGGGTGGGCTTATGCAAGTAGCCTCCACGGTGACGTCACCGTAGGCGCAGAATCAAAATCTCGTGCTTTAGGAATGCACACCCTTGTGTGCTATTCCTGTTCGGAAAAAGAGCAGAAGCGAAAAAACGGCGCCACTTTCAAACTCCAGCCTTTCAGGCAAGTTTCAACTGAGGTCAAACACAGATATGCATGTTTTAACAAGAGAAATTGCGATTTCCTGGTGATGACTCCTTTAATGAATACGTTTCTTTCTCACCTTTATTTACTTATTAATCGTCTTTCGATTTTATACACTATATCTTTACTCTTTATACACTATATGTACTGCCATATCCAACATATTCCATCATTTTAGGTGGTTCTTCAAACCCTGCATATTCATTTTTTTTAAATTTGGTTTTTGTAGTTGTTTCGCCATTGTTGTCACGAAGTCCCTGTTTACCGTCTTCTACGTGAACTCTTTCACATTGTTTTCAGATCATGAAATTTTATTTAATTTAACTTTGGTCAAAATGTCTTATTCAGGCTTTCAGATGTACTTCGCTCCGCCCTCTCGTCTCTTGTGGTTGCAAATAGCCAAGATGGGCGACGACCAAAACCCGAGATGTCCGTGGCTAAAATGCTGCTTCTTATTTAGCCGTCAATTTCACCTTAAATGTATTTTGAGATGATGTCACGGTTAGTTGTTGAGTCCAAACACCTACCACGCTGCTAACGTAGCACGTAGGTGGCTCTCATGCCAACTAGCTCCGAAACAAGTCTCTCCATTGACTTGAGCGAGAGGTCAACTAGGAACGAGGAAAATGCACTTTATTTTAGCACCGTTCACACAGGCAGCTCTGCATACGTAGGCCTGATCTTGCCTTTTACATCCTTTTTTATTTCCATCGCCTCAAAGGAACAATCAGAAGCTTTTACGATGCAGCAGCAAGACATGTCTCTTTCTCCTCCCTTCGACCTGAATGCAGCAGCCGCCTTCCTTCCCCCCTCCTTTTTGTAAAAGACTGCCATGAGAGCGCATCAAACACATGCCCTCGGCACCCGCGGCGATGAAAAAATAAACCAACAAACAAATGAATAAGTAATCACAAAGGAGGAACACAAGGAGCCTGTAAAAATGTGTGTGAAAACACATTTATCGGTTCCTGAGCCCTTTTTTTATGTGATAATCCGACGTGTATTTTGGGAAACACGTCGGTTTCCGGGTCCCTGATCTCATTACATTTATGTTCATTGTTCTTTTTTTCCTGATAAAGCAAGATGTAAAAAAAAAAAAATAAAAAAGGGATTCAGTGGGCTGGATTTGTGTTTGTGCATTGAAGCCCACATTGTATGCGACGCTCCCCACAGGGGCTTTCTCGCGTTCAAGCAAAAAAGAAAAAGAAAAAAACACACCGTCGCTGCGAGGGGTGATGTCTTGGCTGCAACAATCAAATGAAAGTGTTTTTTTTTATTCTGCTAAAAAAAAAGGAGCCACCTTTATGTTGTTTTTAGCGACGAGAGCATCATCCAGATGGTCGCACCTGTGAGCACAGCTGCACGTTTTAATAGAGAATAGAGAAGTTCATAATCGGGTTATCTTTGAAGTCCTATAAAAAGATTGTATGATCATTAAAACAGTAAACGCTGTGTCGTTAATTACTTATTAGAGACGGAGATGCTGCACCTTTCATGAATTATAAAAAACCCGATGAAGTCCTGCAGGTGATTGAGACTCGCCCGACTCACTGACCCGAAGCCTTTATGGCGTACGTTTACCCGCCGAGCCGTGTCAGGCGACTCCCTAATGCGCGCTAAAGTTCCATTTCTGATGTCGACGCCGCGGTCATCAATTCCCATCAAGGACGCCGCTCCGTAATAGATTTGTATGGCGTGAATACAGCGACCGTTAAGTTCGCAAAAAAAAAAAAAAAAAGGGCTTAGCAAGCAAGCGAGCGTCTCCTCGCTGGCTTTGATTCGGCGCTAAGTGCTTCATCAATCACAATCCCAGACAGATCATTAGAGGCTTCGAGGATGACAAGAGCAGCCGAAAAAAAAACATCCGCGGCAGATTGCTCCAGACCACCCCTCAAACCTTTAATTACGCCGAGGTTGGCAGTTATCAAAGACATGCGGTGATAAGTGACTCACTGTAGCCATTAGTTAAAGCAACTTGTTAGTGTCAAGGGGGTTTTAAATGACTCGCCTTGCATGATGGGATGTCAGAACCGAAAAGCAACACGTGCTTTTTTTTCTCTGTAGAAAAAAAAAAAACCCTCAAAATGCTGGATGCTATTGTGCTAGAGCGTGCTGCACAACACGTAGTTGATTTAATAAGAGAACTTGAATTTTAGCTGTTTTTTTGGCATCAGATTTGAACCGGCAGACTGTGTAACCCAGACGGGTGCTGGAGCGAATCCCCCTGACCACGTGCTTTTAAGCAACATATTTTAGAAAAGCGAGTGTGCAGCATTTTCAGGACTCAGCAGAAATTAAATATCATATTCACAACTATGCATAACTGTATATAATCAACCTGAAATGACAAATTTTGTTTCGTTTTCCCCCCTTCATATCGACACACTGCTGTGTGTTGCTACGGTAACCCCGAACTGGCTCGACAGAGAGCCTTTCACGTTTTACGTTAACTTGAGCCGCAGAGTGAAAAACCGTGGAACCGGCAGCCTCCATCTGTAGCTTTAAATATTTTATATTCATTTTTGGTAAGGATGGCCGGGAGCGGAAGGCGAGGAGTATTCACTTGGTTGCAATCTGCAATACACCACTAAAGACACAAAAATCCTGCACACTGTCCCTTTAAAACATACAAATTCAAGCCACAGCTTGAATACTGTATTTAAATGCCTACACAACTCCATGAAAGAGTCACACTGTTGCAATGATATGAGCTTCAGGGGATTTGCTGATAAAAAAAGAGAAATCCTTCAGATTAAACAACCTATTTCCGAGTGCAGTCCCTCCGAGTCCAACATGAGACACTACGAGGCCGCCGCCGGTGTTTCCGCACAAAAACAGCAAGCAAATAAATAAAGGCTATAAATGGGGATTTGTTCGGCGTTGCCCTTTTGTCCTTCCTGCCCACCTGCTTAATGGAAACACTGTGCTGCACCGATGCAACACCTTGGGAATGACCGGTATCGTGTGTGTGTGTGTGCGACGCCGCTTGGTTGGCTTGCTGATACGTACCAGAGCAGACAGGCGGCGGCAGCCAGGGTCAGGATGTAGCTGTCGCAGGCCCTTCACCTGCATGTGCACTGACAACGGGGATGCTAGAAGAAGAGCACCGGGTCTAGACACATGTCCTCCTGAGTAACTCTGGAGTCCAGGTGCCCCCTGGTGAGCAGGAGCCAGTCAGGTCCCTGAACCGAGGTGAAGGGAGCTTCAACACACACACATATAAAAATCATCACGCAGTCTAATTATAATTGTAACCACCGCTACAAACTACTCTATTCCCATAAATATTCAACGTTTCAATACAGCCCACAGCCACATGTTGGGTTCTGGATATAGATCTGCTGGAGCATCGGGGCGACTGCACGCCTCCGGAGAGTTATTGCGCTTATTCCAGCAGACAGGAGTCGGGCAGATCACATGAAGATCAGATCCCAGCGGAGCTGTAGCTTTGGCTGCTGTTTAAAGCCTAATCAATGAGAAGAAACACGACCCCGCGCCTATCTGCCGTCGTACGGGACGGCGTGATGTTTCTGGGAAAAACTGCATCGCGGAAGATGATTCAGGGAAAGAAAGAGACGATATGTGGAGAGAGAAAACATTTGGAAATGTTTTTACAATGATTTTAATGACTCCAATTAAAATCGTTGAACGGAGCGGCGTGCGAACTGTAACAGCAGCTCCACTCTGGATGTGCAGCTTTTTATTTTTTTGCTGACGATGGAGATTTGAGTGATTTAGCTGCAGGCGCAGGCTACCTTCGATGTCCAAAGCCATTAAGTGATTCCTGTAGTACTAAAGCGGCGCTGCAGGGTTTCCCATTTCCTTGCATAAATGTCCACCTTCCCTCCACAGCAAAAAGAAAAAAAGAAAATCAAAGGATTTATTCTAATGCTGCTGCCTATCTTAGCGTGATAGAGAGAGAAACGTGCCACAATCTCTTGTTACATTTGAAAGCAGAACAATTTATTATCAAGAACAAGAATATCAAACAAGAGAGAAAGAGGGGGGAGGAAAAAAACGTCATCAGTTCCATAAACATTGTTTTTTTTGTTGCTGCAATTTGATCTATTAAACGCTTCCAGCACAGAGAGAATGACTTATTAAGCTTCAGAGATTCTTCCATTTAATCTTACGCCTCTAGTTACAGTTTTTTTTCTCTCCCTTATCGTGTAAATATAGAACCGCTCTGCTGAAACCAGAGATCACAACAGTAGTTATTAGGAGGGCTATTTCAAAGGGCTTATTTGATGTTCCGTAAAGTGCTTTACGCCTCCTCTACCCCCTTTTCTGTCCTCATCACAGACAAGGTAGTGGGGCTCTCTGGAGTCTGATTCTGTGAGGCCCGGGGGCTCCTCATTGCCAGTCGAAG
>NC_139925.1:3209836-3227336 GCF_963514095.1 Eutrigla gurnardus
GCCTGATTACAAAAAGGGAGGAGGGGGGGGGGGGGGGGGGGGGGCTCTTCCCGTGCTGTTAAAATGGAGTTGAATTAAAAGTGAGGAAGTTAAAATGTTATTAGTCAAATCACATTCAAAATTCAGCCGCGATAGAAGTCGGTTATCAGGAGAAGGTGATCTGAGGGTGAATCGCATGGAGACGAACCTTTTTGTCTGTTTCCATTGTATCTCTGCTTCTGCAGCAATTCTGATCGCTTGGAAGATACAGTGACCCCCCCCCCCCCAAAAAAAAATCTATCTCCTGGCACACAGAAGTGCACTCACCATCACTCTATATTTTTCCTGTGCACTTTCCCCATTTCTCCTTCTTCTTCCTCCTCAGCCGTTCTCTCCGAGAGGCCCCTCAAAAAGAAAAGAGAAAAAACCCAGTACAATGTATCACCCACCCACACACATCCAACTGTTACTCTGAAACCCAACTCCCACATACAGCATGGGTTTTAAATTATGGATGCCTCTTTTTTGGGTTCACAGTGGGACTCCAGGCTCGACTTATTAATTTCTGTTGCCACGGCGAAAGACTTCAGGAGGATGGAGATGATCTGTTTCCTCCCTTCTTAACCGTAGATTCAGTGAAACCAAACCAGTGAAAAGCTGAATTACCAGCCGTGTGTTAAGTGTTGAAAAACACCAAATGGCGAGGGGATTTTTTTAAAGGGGGTCACCTTGAGCACTGCTGACATTTAAAAAGCTACGGCTCGACCGCGATGTGAAGAAATGATGAGTGACGTGTCCCCCATCTATTTACATTACTGGTAAATAGATGGAGAACAGAGTTGCTGCTTTCAATCACCCGGCCAGTCGGGGAATGAGTCATTGGTCCCCGTCACACGCAGAGGTGCCTTTGGTTGCTGGTCTAACTGGCCCTGCGGAGCCTTTCAGGGGCCCACGATCCGAGCACGGAGGCTCCCAACACCATTAGATATAAAAAGCTCAGGGATCGATTGGAACTGCAATGGTTACCACAAAGATCGCCATCTTGTAGTTTTGCAACCAGTGGAAGAAAGTGACCATATTTGGACTGTGGAGGAGCGACGGGAGGATCAGCACCCTTACCGGATCTGGATCCATGTGGATTCTGGTGTGAAGCTGCTAACAAAGTTAGCTTCTATAATTCAGGGTAAACTTTACAGCAAAGTGTTAAAGTCATCTTTAGCCCCGCCCCCTAAAGCATCCCCTGCTTTCTGGTCTGGTGGACTCTAAATGGACCATAATGTACTAAATGAACATCATGCTGGATTGAAGAAGACTTGAAACTAGAGATTGAGACCATAAACTCATGTTTACAATGTTTACTGAGATAATACATCAAGAGAGAAGTAGGACCATTTTCTCATAGACTTCTATACAACCAGAGAGGAGTCGCCCCCTGGTGGCCAGCAGAGAGAAGTAGGAGCATTTTCTCATAGACTTCTATACAACCAGAGAGGAGTCGCCCCCTGGTGACCAGCAGAGAGAAGTAGGACCATTTTCTCATAGACTTCTATACAACCAGAGAGGAGTCGCCCCCTGGTGGCCAGCAGAGAGAAGTAGGACCATTTTCTCATAGACTTCTATACAACCAGAGAGGAGTCGCCCCCTGGTGGCCAGCAGAGAGAATGACAGGTTAAGGCACTTACTTTTCAGCTTTTATCAAAATGTGTTCAGGGATTAAAGAAACAGCTAGATGAAGATTACAATTATATGAGAAGTAGGACCATTTTCTTATAGACTTCTTTTTGAAACCAGAGGTGAGGTAAGAAGCGCCTCAAACTTGCATTCTCTCTACCGGCCACCAGGGGGCGACTCCTCTGCGAGCAGAAAGAAGTGGGGTGTCATCAACAGTCACACGGATGGTTCTGTCACAAGAAACAGTCGGCTATTTTCGCTGGGAACGAAGGATTAACCCGATGACCTCATCCACACCCACTCGCCAGGTGCTAATTACTGTGTTTCAACAGCGATGTCATGCGTTTATTTACATTCTCACATTATAGTATCTTACCAGCCCCCCCCCCCCCCCCCCCCTCCCCCGTCCCTGCAGCAGAGTGTGCACCACATCTCTTCCAATTACCAATCCTTCTGCCCACTGCCATCTGTGCACGAGTCGACCACGAGCCACCCGACTCCACGAACAGATACGTGTTTATGCTTACAATGGGGAAACAAAACTGCAGGAAGATCTGCATCAAAGGTTTTTCTGATGAAAATGACATCATCCAGCCACGGCGATGCCTTCCCTTTGTCTAAACACAGCATTGTTCATGTGGCACCTGAAAGCACGGCTTTCCTCCACCGAGCATGATCTGACATCGCCAGGGTTCCCACGACGATACAAACCGGCCGACTGCGCTCGTCACCCCTCGGATCTCAGGGACGCTGACTCACTCGGATCAGAAACAACAGCTCGGAGAAAGGAATTCAATCAGAGAAAGCGGCCTGATGATGCTCATTCAGTCTGCCACTTGTGATGAAGCACCTGTGCTTCTCGCTGAGACCCCCCCCCCCCCCCCTGCCAACGCCTCCTCCACATAAAGCTCATTTCTGCTGCACTAATTTAATGCTACTGTAATTCTTATCATGCTTCCTCCCATCGAGCCCTTTTCCCCTCGTTCTCACAATGAGTCTGATCTTCTCGTGTAAAGTAATTGCTCCACAGTTCGGCGCGGAGGGAGCGCCGAAACGCCGACTTAATCAAAAACAAACGCAACCGACTTTGCGCTCTCGCTCTCTCTCTTTCTCGGGTGTCTGAGCTTTTATTTTTGTTGCAAAAGCCGATGCCGTTCTCTCTCCCAGGCAATCCTGCAAAGAAAAAAAAAAAACTGCAGTACGCACATGCATTATGGATGAATTACTTCATCAAATAAAAAGCAGGGCATCTTGTAATGAACTGTGAGGATACTCTTAATCTTTGATGAGGCCGTTCTGATGAATAGTTTAATGAGAAAAAAAGGCCTGCTGGGTGCTGACAAACACATCGCAGCTCTGATGAGCAGCGTGCCGAGAAAATGGAATGTTTGGAGAGTTTTTTGGTTTTGTGTTGTTTTCTAAACAGTATCAATCTCGCAGCTTAGAAATGGCGGTGAGTAATATATCTGATGTCTTGAATTCTGCCGTGTGTGAGCTGCACTCCGAGGTAAAGTATTAACTCAGTATACAGACGAAGAATCTAATTTCCCCCAAACCACAGCCGGCGTCTGCGGCTCTACACAACTTGGAACGCCTCGCTCCCGTCGACAGTGCGCTGACTGGTTGGCGGTTTTCCCCACCGCCATCGCAAATATGTGTTCAGCACCGCGGAGACGGAGGTTTTAGTGTTTGGAGGACCTTCTGTGATGCGACGTCAGCTGCCAAGAGCTGAAGTGATTCCTCCACAGCAGCAGCAGCAGCAGCAGCTCGGTGAGCCGATAGTAATGCACTCGACTCGAAGCTGCTTCCACGCGGGGGATCGACCCGTTTGTTTGCTCGAGGTCGGTTAACGCAGGTGGACGTGTCGGTGGCGTGGCGGCGGGATACCGACCAGCACGTGGACAGGAAACACAGGAGGGAGCTCGTGTGTGGGGGAGGGGCTGCAGCAGCAACAACACCAAGTTTCTAAACGGCAATCGGAGACGGAGGAGCAGACGTGAACCGACCCCGAAAACGTATCGCATTAGAGCGCATGGAGAAGGATCGGCTCTGTTTGTTTGTGTGTGACGTGCGACTGACAGAATCAGTCAAGCGTGACTGTTGAGGCACGCAGATCAGGAAAACACAGGCGCGACGCTTTCTGGAAGGTCATTTAGCCCCCGAAGTGGAACTTCCACGCTTATCGAGCGCCTCATCTGCATAAGTAATTTGAGTTGTCGCCTTGCTCGCCGCTCATTGATTGTAACGCGATCACAGGAGTCAGGTTTCGAAGGTTGAGGCGGCTTTTCGGTCGTGTATCAGTGCAGAGGTCTGAAGACTTGCCGAGGCGTTCTTTTAATGATTTGTGTTTGCTACCAGGCAGATGAGGCAGACGTCCTCAAAGGTTTGTTTTCTACGACAGCTCAACAATCTAAGAGGACTAACCGATGGAGCGTCGCTGTGTTTCAACCGACATCTGAATCAAGGTGTCGGCATCACAGCTGAGAGCGTTGGCACCTCGCATCAGATACAACCCGTTGCCTCTGTGCCCAACTTTGAGCAGCATCCCTGTAATTTCCCTCTCGCAGGGCGAACTAGATCTTAGGGAAGAGTTAATCTATAATAACAATCTCCAGCTCCATTTCCTCGTGCCTCGTCTCCGGCCCTCCGGCAGAGAGAAAAGGAGAGCTTCAGAGGCCTGATCGGCCGGAGACGGGAGGGGCGGAGCCTGTGAACTGGCGCTGTTTAACGGTGATAGCCGGCAGCTCGTCCTGACGTTTCCACTCCCGCCTGAGAGGAAAATGACGACTGTTGTACCACGCGTTCACATCTGCTTTTAAAGCCCCCCCCCCCTTCCCACCACCGACGAAGCTCTGTTTACACATTTTCAAGGAAGGCTAACCACAAGTATTGGCAGCTTCTGCTACTTTATACTTCCTCCTCTTGTTCTTTCTGGGTGAACACAAACAGGAGCAGCAGTTTGAATGTGATCTCACCATGCACACACACACACACACACACACACACACACACACACACACACACACACACACACACACACACACACACACACACACACTCCGTCTTGTGTTCAGCCTGCGAAGCGGAGGTGGGATTGTGCCGGTTTTTAAATCACTGGAGCGTGCACGAAAAGCGAGACGGGGGAAAAACAGTCCCTCCTGGCTTTAAGTGAATTGAATGCAGATGAAAAGGAAAACAGAGCGGTGAGGTGAAGAATTCAGGCTCATTTAAATAGACCTGTCTTTGTGACTCTATGACAATATATCTGTGCATGTGCACGTTCTTGTTGGGGGGGGGGGGGGTGATGTGACAGAATCAGGTTAAAGAAGATAGAGGGAATAAAACATGGTGTCACTTCGGTGGGGTGACTTTCACAGCAGAGCGGCGTGAAGCCACGAGCTAACGATATATAGAGATTTATTTCTCCTCAAGAAGAAAAAAGAACAGATAAAAGAAAAGCAAGCACTCCGTATTTCATCCTTACAAACATGGTGCGTGTTGAGACGAAGCCCCGGGGGCCAAAGATTAATCAACTTCAGGCACGACACCAGTCTTATCACAACGACATAACAACTTGTATTATGAGGGACTTCTCACTGTCATTTCCTGCGTGCCCTCATGTTGCCTCATGAATAAGTCATCACCCCCCCCATTATTCCCCGTTGGCTTATTGCTCGTTCTGCCGCCTCCGTGGCTCCCGTAAAACCAACTGAAGTGTTTATGGGAGATAAGAGGCGAAGGAGGTCGCAGGCCCAATAACTCCTTTTATCACCCCGCGTTCCTGCAAAGCGAAGGCCGTTTTTATGGAAGACGAATTCTTAATTAGAGAAGTTTGTGGACCCGGGCGTCGGGGGGGAAGAATAAAAAAGAATCATCAATAGGGGGCGTCTGCAGGGTTGTCTTGTTGGCTTTTGTTGCAGTGTTTTTATCCTCGCAGCGATATCAATGAAAACCTTTTAAAACACGTGAGTTTTGTCGGCTTCGCTGTGAACGCTGCTGCCTTCCTCCAGAGTCGGAGTCCTCTTTCCAAATGAGTTGGAGTTATTGATTTTCTCAGGGGCTTATTAAAGGAGTTTACCTCGTCAACGGAATTACTGCCTCAGCCATTAAGGTGAGCTGATTCTATTTCCCATTATTGTAAATCCTTGGAGGCTCGGATGGCCGAGGCTAATAACGTAATCTTCGTCCCGAGATTATTTTAACAGTCCAGAAGTTTATCCAACAATAATATCAAACTTTTACTTTTATTAGCCAATATGTTTTGTTCTAGTATTATGAGGACAAGGTGTTATGGAAGAGAATAAGCTCCTCGGCAGAGCCGGATCAGATAATTACCAGGACCTGAGACCTGCAAATGAAGCATGAATAAGGTTACAAAATAAAAATAATACAAATCACCATGAAACATCCCCAGTTGATTACTTATTCTAAGGCAATTATTGTTATAATTACACGTTTTTTGAAAGCCAGGAAAATTCTTGTTTCATTGAGTGGATATTAGAGTTATTAAAAAGTAGCAGGGGGGGTCCAACCCCAACAAGGGGGTCCAACTCTACTAAGTGAGCTATCCAACCAGTCAAAGGTTATTATAGAGAAATTCTCAGAAAATGCTGAAACCAGCCATTAAAAAGACATTTTCACCATGTTTTCTCTATAAATCAGGTGAAGAACGATACATGAACAATGAACTGACTCCTGTAAAAACCTTCAGATCACAGAAAGAGATGAAACTGGATGTAAGTGCAGCTGAAGTGGAGAGAAAAAAAACTGCCTTTAAAGATAAATATAGTAAAATTCCCCTAAAAACCCTCACGAATCGATATCACCATGAAACTTCCTCTGTTGATTACTTACATTAAGACAATTCTTTGCTTCATCACAGGTTTCCTGCAAATGTATGCTTCAGTATGCAAATGAGGAATTATCTAATCAAATGTTTGCTCATTTGCATAAATTCCCCAGAACTGAAACATGAACGTTGGATAAAGCCCCGGCTCATTTTCCTGACATATTAGAGTCGATGAGAATCCTCCAAACCTCTTTGGATCTCTCCATAAAACAGAAAATACTGTCAACATCAGTTAAATCAGGCTAAGAACGATACGAACACTCTTCAGAATATAGATGGGAATAAAACGGGAAGGTTTGATGGATGGAAATGCTGCTGAATATCCAATTTCCAAAAATCAGCAAATGAGAAAAAAACTGTATTACTGAAATAATATTTAGTATTTTCTGGAATTTGATGTTTAAATGAGGCATTTTCTAACTCTTTAGGAGAAATCAGTCAAATAAAAAAAAAAACATTTTATATTTCTGTAGTGTATGGTTTTAATGGAGGAAGAGAATTAATGAATTAATGGGTTCTAATAATGATCAGAACTCCATAGAAATAATGAAGCAGCTTTAAAAGCATCCAGAGACGAGACTTTCTGAGGTCAACCCCAAAGACTCCACAACTAAATCCAGCAAACAGTGAAACGACGGAGCGTCAGTTGATTAGTATGATGTAATCCCCCCCCCCCCCCCCCCTCCCAATCAAGCTGCTGTAAAGCCTGAGATTAACCGTCTCCCTCCTCATTTAGTCGGAGGATTGTTTTTGGGGCCGGCCTGATTGTATCTGCACCGCGCCTCTATTGGTATTTAACCAAGATTAGCTTTAAATTGATGATTAACCTTTGTAATCCTGCGTTGCATATTGAAAATGGCTCGCTTGTCTTTACCAGAGCCGCACAAAAGAGAAGCCGCATTATCGTTCGGGGGGCTGGGGTTGGGGGGGGCAAATGAGGCGGCGTTATCTGCACCCGGCTGGATAATGAAGACGAATCTTTTTCGACGAGAGAGCCTCATAATGAATCCGAACGGATGAATTATTTTGCGTTCTTTAATAAAACTCCGCCGTGACCCCGACAAGCGAGCCCCCCCCCCTTATCTCGCAGCCAGGCAGACGTTTCCTCGTGGGAACGAGTGGCCGGTTGTTTGGACGGCTGTATTAGAGAGTAATCACACATTAAACGAGTCATTTCTCCACATTTAACTCCGACTGGGCGAGTTAATGGTTTTAATTTGCTGGCCGATGAGTTTTCCCACGTGGAGCCGCTCCTCCGTTTAAATCACAAGCCGAAGCATCCGCTGCTCTGGAGTCAGCACTGAACACGACTTCTGAGTATCTGATGACTTCACCTCATGAGGAATAACAGCCACCCCCGACTCATGTCACCGACCGGGAACAGGAAGTGATGCAGCAGACAAGTACCGCGTTAGAACATCATACTTTCTTTTTTAAATACTCGTTCAAAGTCTTCAGTTGTCAAAAAACGATGCATATTTGATTAACCTGATGGTTATTTATGTCATTTTCAATCCATAAGCTGTCAGAAAATATTGAGCAATGCCCATCACAGCTGCCCGAGGCCTGATAATATAAATTAATTAGCGTGTAGTCTGCTACATTATGAACCTCTCAGCTCGGCTCGCTTCTATTTTATGGTATTTTAAACCTATTATTCTGTTTGAGCTTGTTTTTTTTCTATTCTCTTGGATTTGTAGTGATTGTGTTTATTTGCATTTAAATATCCTTTTATGATGTGTTTCTTTTGATGTTTTATGTAAAGTGTTTTGAATTGACTTGTTATGGAAATGTAACTTATGAATACATTTGTCTTGAAAGACAGAAAATATTCACATTTCAGAAGCTGGAACCAGTGAACTTTTGGCATTATTGCTCGAAAATGACTTTAAAAAAACAAACATATCTGATTAATAATCTGCCTATCACCAATTGATTAATCAACTAATCAATTCAGCTGTAAATATATTTCAACTTCCTTTCAAACCTGAGATCTTAACGGCCCAAACCACCTCCTCTGTACATTTACATACACTGATAAAAGAGGTTTAATATTTATTCTTTAAACCCGGGAAGCTGACATCAGATACGACCTCATTCCCATGGACGTCATGGAACCCGTTAATTAAAGGAAATGATGTCATGAGGATGAAAACTCATTCTGAGGGTTAGTGAGTTTTAGGTCGAGTCCATCCTGTTAGCTGAGACGGTTTGGATCATGTGATCCGTTGGAACAAACAGAAATACCTCAACAACTCCAACGATAAAAACGAACAAAGCTGCAGCAGAAAAATCTGACCCCCAGCTGTCTGACACCTCATTTAGACTGTCAGACATGCTTTTCACCTGTCTCACAGCAACAGGTCTCGTTTTAAACCATGCAGACGTGTTCGCCGGTGCCGTGTGCTAGAGGGGGCGTAACCGCGACGCAAAGCCTTTATTTAAGGCCTTTTATTTCAGGCTTCAAGTCTGGAGAGCGGCGGCTGAGTGGTGGTGATGCGCTCAGCTCTGCGACCGCTTGCGGCGCCTTCTACCGGCTGGCTAAGTGCAGTGAGTGAGGAGTCAGCAGTCAACCTGTGGCAGAACATCAGGCAGCTAATAGAAGGTGTTTGGAGAAAATGCTGAGTCACCAAAACCACGAGAGGCCCTGAAGGATGCAGCCGTGAACGAACACCCACAAATATATGCAGTTTGGTTGCAGCAGTGTAACAGATGAGCAGCGGACAGACACGGAGATGCACACACGCACACACCATAGACTATATAGAAGAAGTGGACCTAGTCACTGTTCTCAAGCCTTGAGTTCACCATCTTGGAGTTTCTGCAACCAGTAGAAGGAAGTGACAATATATGGACTGCGGAGGAGCGACGGCTGGATCAGCACCCTTACTGGATCTGGATCCATGTGGATTCTGGTGTTGAAGATGCTAACAAAGTTAGCTGCTGTAGTTCAAGGTCAACTTTACAGCTAAGTGTTAAAGTCATCTTAGTAGCTAACTAGCATTGGTAGCGTCGTAGCACTTCAGCATCGGCTTCACTTTTCAGAAACGTCGGGTAAAGACACAACCGATCTCCTCCTGGTGGAGATGACAATCATGAAATATACATATAAACATTAGTCAGATTCACACAAATTTAATCAAATAATGAACAAAAACATGCTTCAACATTCAACAGAGAGAAAACCCTTATAAAATACAAATAATTTCCCCAAATTTTCCACTGTAGTAATTAGTTCCATTTGCTTGAATCCCAACTGGGTGATAAATGTTTGCTTGTTTGCTTAAATAGCAATAATAATATTAATAATAATAATAATAATAATAATAATAATAATATAAAACAGCTAAATGTGCAAATTCATCGTTATCCTCTCACATGCAAATCACCGGTATAATTATTAACCGGCCAAACAATAAACAACACTCAGTGCTCAAAGATGCTGAACATCTGCTACACACACACACACACACGCACACACACACACACACACACACACACACACACACACACACACAGACACACACACTGTGGATTTGTGGACACAACAAATGATGCAATTACAAGATTACAGCGAGTGGACAAATACGCCATCAGCTGGAATAAACAACTCTGACAAAATCTAAAAAGGGAAACTAAATCCCGAATGTCTCCCGATATCTGAGGGAGCTTCAAATAATGGCTTCATTAACGGCTCCGGGCTGATAACATCTTCATATACCAGCAGATAATAATAATAATACGACACGCTGTCACAAGCACTTCAGTAACTAATGCAGAGCAGCTTAACAAAGCCATAACAAATACGGTTCACAGAAGGAATAAACAAGAAGCTGCTGGAACAGAATCCCACACAGCAGTCCGGTAACATCCGTCAGAGGGGGTCGGACCTACTAGAGGATTATTTTTAATCTACTGACCATCGTTTTGTCTCATAATAGTGACTAAAGTCACTATTTCAGAGACTCAAATTGCTGTTTTTTTCTGTCACATTTGAGAAACATCTGCTTGTAAAGTGACTTATCGATACACAACCGTCACAATAGCTTGACTCCAATTGAATCCTGCATATATATATACTCTACTTAAACTTAAACGTTTAAATATATACAGATTTATTATACAAGTAAATATATATGTTTTGCAACTAAAAAGAGTGAACAGCATCTCTGTCAGTGTCGTAAAGCTGAAGATGGAATAAATCTGGATGTCCATCGAATATAGGGGGGGGGGGTTCAGAGACGTGTTCTCATTTGCTAGTACGCCATTAATATACGGGGTCATGTGAGTCTGAGCACATTTTCAACACCACTGCAAATATTTCAGAATGAAAGCCTTGTGTTAACAACTAAAGGCATAAAAGACGTTTAAAAAAGGACTTTTGAGTCTTAAAAACATATATATATATATATATATATATATATATATATATATATATAGACATCTGATATAGACATACCAATGTATCAAAATACGGTCAGAGGATCATTTTCAAATCTCTAGAGGAGACGCACTCGACATGCAGCCGAGGTCGTAAGGTCATCTGTCTGGTGTCGTTGTCACCTGGTGAG
Organism: Eutrigla gurnardus; assembly: GCF_963514095.1. NCBI lineage: Eukaryota > Metazoa > Chordata > Actinopteri > Perciformes > Triglidae > Eutrigla > Eutrigla gurnardus. The sequence continues at coordinate 3,220,907 of NC_139925.1, forward strand.
TGTGTGTGATGTCATCAAGCGGGAACTACAGAGGAGGTTTCATATTTCTGTCTGTCTGCCTGATAGACGCAGTCACAACACTTTACAGGTGCGTTAGTAGAGATTAAAAAGAAGGCGGGGCTCAAAAGAGGGTGTGGTCTTTACACAGTGAGGTAGGTAAGTGGCGAACCGACGTAGGCCGGTCAGATCTCATTGCAAGATGGACTCCAGTTTCATTGTATTGTCTACGTACACAAGCTTCTGAGTGCTGTTTGAAGTTCTAGTTTTACATCTGGCTCAGTAACGATGTTCTGTGTCAGCTCTGTGCCTTTAAGCCAAAAACAAAAAGGAAATCTAAGACAGAGGAAACACATATTTCAAAGTTCAATTTCAAGTTTTTAGAAAAGCGGCGTTCCCTTTGAGATGGGAGGAGAGAGAAACCCAGATGAAGAGTTCAGCACCACGGACAGCTCCCTGCCCCGCCTCCAGACACGGAGGTTAACGCTGGCTGACTCTTGTGTAGAAGACCTCGCCAAGCTTTTTTTGCTAATCAGGTTTTTCCAACTTGTGCTGAAAGCTTAACCAGCGCTAAAGGTTGTGATTTCAAGGACAGATCGCCTTTCTTAAGTGAGTGACCTCAAATCAATGTCTCTAAAGATCAAATCTCATATAGACAAACCCGGATCTCTCTGCCTTTTAGAAGAAATGTCAAATGTTGCTTCTGGGTCGCCGGGGAGGAGCGACCGAGCGCTGACATTTTGTCCCCGTTGAGTATTCATCTGCTTCCAAACTACCGGCGGTGACGTATACGGAGAGAAACAGGGAAAACAGACGGAGAGAATGGCTTTGTAAAGCTGAATTATCCGACAAACACAATATTTTTTAATGAGGATCTTTCAATATCCAACACATTGCCCTCTTCATCCCTGATATCATAAAAAAGGCCTTTGTTCCAAATCATTTCATTAAAATGTTACTTAAATATTCTGCTCTCAGGCCACCAGACGTTATGAGAAAACATATTTCAACACATCGCAAACAGAAATCTCACCATCCGTTACTTTCCCTTCCCTCCGTCTTCACCAAATAAATACAAGTAAAATAAATAAATCTCACCTACACAAAATCAAAATGAAACATACGGCGGAGCTGAGGCATCCGAACAAATCCAAACAAGTCCACATGACGGGGTCGTGACCTCTCCACGGCAACAGATAACCGTTAATGTGACAAATGCGACAAGATGTGGGTGTGATCTCTAAAAAAAGAGAAAATAATGAGCGATGTGGCTGCTCATGTGAGGAGAACAAAAGGTAACGAATGAAGAACCAGAATGACGGATTCCTCTTTAGAGAATGCTCGGCGTCTGCGTTTTCTCCACCTCTCCATGAAAATAATGTTCACTAGATCAGAGGTCTTCAACGTGCAGGACGAGGACCCCCAAGGCCTATAGAGACCCGGCGGGGGGACCCCCTATTACATATCATCTAATGTTCCTTATTAAACCAGTCAATAATAATGTGTAGTGCAGCCTATAGTTCCATGTATAACAGTACTTAAAAATAGTAATTCATATTTTAATTCTATTTCTACATTTCTAAATCACAATTTCTCAACATAATATTAAACAAACAGGAAGATTATTATATTTGCTTATTAGAGGTCGTATTCATGTTCAGGTGTATTTTTGGCCATATATAAGTTTGGGATCAAATCATTTCGGGGACCCCCTGATGAAGATCTCTGTACTAGAAGGTCTCACCACCCTCTGCCGTCTCACCCCCCCCGCCCCTCCCTCATCTCCATCCCTATTATTTCAGTTAATGAAACGGGGGGGGGGGGGGGGGGGGGGGGATTCCAGATGTGTGATTCTGCTCCTCTTTAATAAGGTTTTCCCAAAAGGGGTGGACTCTTTTGATGATGAAGACGCGTCCCCCGCCTGGCGGTGGCGTTGACGGCCTCAGAGCTGCCCCCCCCCACACACACACACACACACAGCGTACAGCATATGGACCAAGGTGGCTCTTTGCACCGCGGCTCACTCATGAATTATGGAATTCGGCACAAATATGCAAATGTCGGGCATTAGCCTAGTTATGCCCCTGTACTGTAAGTTACAGTGACTTATCTATTATGTATGAAGCCGAGGACGGCAGTGGAGAGGTCCAACCCCCCCCCCCCCCCTCCCACATCATGGGAATGGTGATGGGGGGGGGGGGGGGGGGGGGGGGGACGCCAGCATTCTGCCGCTGCACATCTACCGAAGACGCGGAGAATTAGAGCTCGCTTCCACGCTCAATTGCCAAGCTACTTAAAATGACAAAGGCTTCAACAGGATTTGGAAGCCTGGAAGATACGACGGGGAATAAGCATGAAGTTGTTGCTAATCCTCCAATTTCCCCCCACGAGGCTGATATGAAATTCTAGTCTGATCAGTCATCAGTCCAGAGGGGGAGGCAGACAGGAGCTCCCACCAACACACACACACACACACACACACATGCAGGAATCAGCTTTCTGTGTGACATTACCATCATAATGCCGGATGAGTGATTGTTCTCGGGTAACCTAATCATCAGCGGTGTAAATACCCCACCCCCTCTAAAAAAAAATAGATCTTGACGTCGGCAAAGGTCAAACGGCGCCGTGGTGAACGGCGTTCTGCTGCCGAGGGTCCCGAGAGACAGAAACGTAATGAATCCGTCCCGCTGATCTGAGATCATCAGCTCGGATCAAAGTCAATCATCGAGCACACGACAGCTGACAACTTCTATTTAACGAGCTGCCCGGGGAATCATAATGATACCTGCTTCCCGGTGAACCCCGTCGCTATGGTAACAGGGGCAAGCCACCCCCCCACTGTGTTGAGCTGAAAGTTGAATTCTTACGTTTTTCCTGTCAGGAAATGATGATGATGATGATGATGATGTTAGCATAAAAAGACAATAAAGAGAGCATAAGACAGTTTTAAAGACATAATAGTGGAGAAGGTAAGCTTCAGCGCTCCGGGTGGGCTGACATTTGAGAAGCTATGTGATGGAAGTCACTTTTTAAACAAGCACACACTACAAGATTAAACTACTGTGCAGAAGTTGCAATGCAAAGTACAGCCGATTTTATTACAAAAACGCTCAGCGGCAGAGAGACAGCCGAGTCAGCATATTTTCACATCTAACTGGATGAATTAAAGGTTTATTTTGACGGACCAAGAGGATTTTGGAGAGCAGCTTTTCCAGATGTATGAGAATGATCGTATTTGTACGATAACTTTCTGTTGCATGATCAACAATGATAAAAGTGCCGTAATGTGTGATTATGATTTGATTATTCTATGGATCGTACATCTGTGGCCGGTTGGGAAAACTTACTCCTGGGAAGAGTGCAAATATATAAGAGTAAAAATATAAATGATTATGTCATGAAATCATTGTGATTTGAGACGTCTCTTTACCAGGCATGGGACATGGGATATGAAAATTTCACTTTTGATTCACAATATTTTCTTGCTAATTATCAAAATATGCTTAAAACTTCATAAAAATGGTGGCAAAGCTAACTGGAATGACTTTATCCCAAATATTTTAATAAGGAACACATTTTTTTTATGAAGTGAAGAGCGCAAAAGTAGAAATAAAAAGTGCATAAATACAATTTAAAACAAAAAAAACATTGTCTTTCTGTTCCTGGAGGCCTATTTATTTATTTATTTTAAAAATCAGGCTCTATCTTTCACTTCTCCACCATGATCGTGAGCTAGCTTTTTCAATTTCACGATCTTCACGATGATCCCGATATTAGAAATTTATTGCGATTCACTGATCGTGTGTCAGTAGACAGAATACTGAAGTTTAAGTCTCATCGTGGAAGCTAGCAAGGTAGGCTAAGTAGCTTTCACTCCAGTAGTGGAAGCTAGTTAGCCAACGTTGCTAGTTGATGCTACTCTCTGTTGACATTATTTCAACCTCTGCATTTCTCAGTGAAACCGGCCGGTAGCTGGGTGAAGTCGCTGTGATTGGTTAAGCAAAGGTGAGCCCATTGGTCCAGAACAAATCCGGCTAGCGGTACCTCAGCTAGCTAGCTAACGGGTAGTCGAAACGTACGCTAAGCGATAGCTAGCCACGACGATGTTACAAACGATTATATTGCACCAATCAAATGTATCAGCACAGACCAAACATCCACGACCCTGAATTAAAGCCCTGCTTCCACTTTAGAAAACAAACGTTATCATTACGACATTTCTTCCGTATGATAAAAGGCCAACAGCAGGGCCCCAGCCACTCCTAAATGGAACTGTGCCATCGTGGATGTTGTTAATTACACCGGTGTAAAATTGCATTTTCTGAGCAAAGAAGTCGAAACAAAACACCAAGGATATCTGTTCTTAACGAATCTCAAATGTAATTTCACTTCAAGGGCTTTGATATATACGGAAGCGTATTGTATTCACTTGAGTAATTTTTTTTTTGGGTTTGTTTTTTGGAGTAATTATTCCTGTTTTTCTGAGTAATTTATTTCTGTGGTCTGTTTTTCTGAGTAATTTTTTTTTGGTCTGTTTTTCTGAGTAATTTTTTTTTGTTTGGTTGTTTTTCTGACTAATTATTTTTCCTGATTTTCTGAGTAATTCTTTTCCTGTTTTTCGGAGTAATTTATTTTCTGTTTTTCGTGGTAATTTTTTTTCTGTTTTTCGGAGTAATTTTTTTTCTGAATTATCGCGATACTTCGAACTCCCGCGAGAACCTCCAACCTGCAAGTGACTCCCATGGACCTGTAGTGACTCCTGCATACACATGCCCCATCTTCAGCTATTCAGCCGCAAAGTCCTCAGGTGCCTGCGTAAAGTGGATACACTTATGGTAATACCATCTATATGACTCAAAGACAGGACTATCTCCCAGTGTCTTAATCCCAGATCAAAGTAGACCTTGATCAAACTAAACAAGTCGGTCATGTTGGCCTCCATTATCGAGCTTTCACAAAGGAATGAATGCGTCTATTGTTTCAAATGCTGTCTAAACTCAGAAAAAAAATTATTCAGAAAATCAGAAAAAAATTACTCTGAAAAACAGAAAAAAAAAAAAAATTACTCCGAAAAACAGACCAAAAAAAAATTACTCAGAAAAACAGACAAAAAAAATTTACTCAGAAAAACAGACCAAAAAAATTACTCCGAAAAACAGACCAAAAAATTAATTACTCCGAAAAACAGACCAAAAAATTAATTACTCCGAAAAACAGACCAAAAAATTAATTACTCAGAAAAACAGACCAAAGAAATAAATTACTCAAAAAAAACAGACCAAAGAAATTAATTACTCCGAAAAACAGACCAAAGAAATAAATTACTCAGAAAAACAGAAATAATTACTCCAAAAAACAAACCAAAAAAAAATTACTCAAGTGAATGCAATACGCTTCCGTAGATATAACTTCACATTAATCAGCAAAAAGAATCAACCAACCTGCCACCACCAGTAAAAAAGTTTCAATTTGACTAAATGAATTTGCATTTGAACAAATATCCCCCGATATGCCTCGGCTAATGATTTCCTTCCCTCTAATTTGAAAGTCTCTCGTTACTTCCTCTCGGGGAAAAGAAAAACGCACTTTTGTTGTTCTCCTCATCATCCACCCCATCTTTGCTCGAGTGGAGCCAACTGGATCAACTCCATCAAACAAAACATAATAACAGGAATTGTACACAAGAAACTGTTTGTCCCCCTCCTCCTCCTCCTCCTCCTCCTCCTCCTCCTCCACCACCTCCTCCTCCTTCCATTCAAACCCACATGAAACATGCTGTAACAATCCAGTGACCCCGTTCATTTGTCCGGTCATAAATCACCGGGACACCTTCACTTCTTCTCTTCAGGGTTTTTTTAAGAAACGATAACGCCTCCCTGGACCACCGTCGCCGTAACAACCAGACTCATAAACACTTTTGAGGAAGATCCCGTCCGGCTTCGTCTCCATCCCTCACCAGTTTTTTTGGGGTTGCAGGAAGAGAAAAAAACAGCAAATAAAATGTCCGTCCCAGTTGGAGTCGGCCCCGTTTATGTTGATTAGTGGGGGGATGAAAATAACCTCAACCTCTCCTTTTAGTTTTAAGTCCTCATCCCACTTTTCTGACCAGTTTAATTTCTCACGATACCGCGACTCGCCTTTCAGTTATCGGTTATCTCACATCTCCAACAGATGAATTTAAAAAAGGAGCGATGATGAAAAATACATAACGTGAGGAACTCTACACAGTAATGAGGAGTAACGACGTGATGCGAGCCCAAACCTTTGCTCTCAGGGTTCCTCGGTGCTGCAAAGAACACGACTGGAGAAGAATGGAAGCGCCGCTAATTAAAAGGCACTTTGAAACACGGACGAAGCTGCTGCTGCTGAGAAACGTCCTTCTGAATCTCATCAGAGCATTTATTGCAAGTGAAACACCCAAGGGTGACAT